>NC_088300.1:65902843-66204397 GCF_032854445.1 Liolophura sinensis
CCACAAAAGGAGATATTCTGAAGTTGGGTCATACCCAGATAATTAGCCACCAGTTGTATGAATTTAGACCTAATATTACAGAAAATATTACAGCCAAGTAACATTTTGAGGTTGTAACATCTTTCCTAAGCTAATCAGTGACCATATTTATTTATTTATTTGATTGGTGTTTTACGCCGTACTCAAGAATATTTCACTTATACGACGGCGGCCAGCATTATGGTGGGTGGAAACAGGGCACAGCCCGGGGGAAACCCACGACCATCCGCAGGTTGCTAGGACCTTCCCACGTACAGCCGGAGAGGAAGCCAGCATGAGCTGAACTCACAGCAACCGCATTGGTGAGAGACTCCTGGGTCATTACGCTGCGCTAGCACGCTAACCAACTGAGCCACGGAGACCCCCTCAGTGACCATATCATAGATTGTAAAACATTAAAATCTGAATTATATGTATAGGAACTTGTTCTATCAACAGCTACTGGTTTGTCATGTATCCTGGGTGTGATTGTTCAAAACTGTTCTAGATTAAGACTAATCTGACTTAATGCCAGATTTAGCTTTAAGCCAAGTCTTCAGTATAGTACTTAGCCCAAAAAGCTTTGTGCAGCAGTATATTCAGTATGAACTAAATGCTGTTACACACTGACTTTAAACAACTGCTTTGGCTGCAGAATAATCTGAAAAAAATGACTTAATACCAGTATTAGCTAGGACACTTTCCAACAATTGAGCCCTGAAGTGTAATGTAATGAACTGATTTATGTATACGTACAGGTGATGACCTCTCCAACAACATCATAAACTACCATACTAAAATAGATTTTCAATGATTTATTGTAACCACATAACATTTCACTGAATACAATGACTGAGAACATCCTGGTCAACAACATACCTTTCCATAACAGCGCTGACACTCTCCTGGAACTCTGCCTCTGTGCCTTCAAGCTACAATCCCACATGTCATATACAGGATTAAACTTAGAGTGATGGCTAACCTGTCCATTAACAACAGTTCTTAATCAGGGTGATCGCTAACCTGTCCGTTAACAACAGTCCTTACTCAGAGTGATCGCTAACTTGTCCGTTAAGAACAGTTCTTACTCAGAGTGATCGCTAACCTGTCCATTAACAACAGTTCTTACTCAGAGTGATCGCTAACTTGTCCGTTAACAACAGTCCTTACTCAGAGTGATCGCTAACCTGTCCATTAACAACAGTCCTTACTCAGAGTGATCGCTAACCTGTCCATTGACAACAGTCCTTACTCAGAGAGATGGCTAACTTGTCCATTAACAACAGTCCTTACTGACAGTGATTGCTAACCTGTCCATTAACAACAGTCCTTACTCAGTGTAATCGATATACTTCTTGTTCAATCTATTTGTTAATTTGATTTGTGTTTGATCCTGTGCTCAAGAATTTTTTCACATATATGATGGCAGTCAAGTTTATGGGCTAGGGAAACAAGAGTGTCCAGAGTAAAACGCCGATCTCTGGCAGGTACATCAGGAATTAGATCCTGTGCCCAGTATTTACAAAACACATGTGACCTTTATTTTTTATTTTTTTTTGATTGTTGTTTTACGCCGTACTCAAGAATATTTCACTTATGTGACGGGGCCAGCATTATGGTGGGTGGAAACTGGGTAGAGCCCGGGGGAAACCCACGGCCATCCGCAGGTTGCTGCCAGGCCTTCCCACGTACACATGTGACCTTTATGTTATGTTACACAAAATTAATATAAGATGTTTCGTGAAAGTAGGCCAAGTGGCCCATGGTGTCCTACAGGTAGTTTACTTGTAAATCCACAGCTAAAGTGTCTTACATTGAGATATCCCGAGATACTCCTCAGTACAGGGGCACCCAGATCTAGGGCAATTACTTCTGTCACCACCTTACCCCACATCCAACCAAAGTGGGGGGTCAGTCGGGCAAAAATCTGTAACAGGGATAAAGTGAAACTTGTCACTCAGTAAAACATGAATGCTGAAGAAGACACTGTTATTATCAAGACCAGTTCAGTTACGGGACAGTATCAGCAAAACCGAAGCTTATATACAACTTCATCCAGAAAAGAGCAAATCTTCAATCCATGATTACACGTCAACAATCTTATACCAACATGCTATGTTCATGATTTGGTTAAATTCATGACCATGACCATAATTTTTGACCAAATAAATCTTATTTCTTTATGTACAATTCATTTCAACTATAACACCTAACCTAAACAAAATCCATGAAATTTTCAATTAATATTTAGGATTATTCAGTTTAGGCTAACTCAGTTGTAATAAATACTTGTATACATTTTTGCTGTAAGATCAAACCACCCGACTCCTACCTGAGTTTCATATTTCTTCTTCATGTTCTGCGTTTGTTTGGTCTTGTGCTCATCAGGGATGTATGTGAAATTGAATGATGAGAAGTTGTTGACGCTGCTGCTACTGGTCCCAGAAGCTGATTGGATGTGGACTGAGTCGCCACTGTTTTGACTGGTTGGTGGGTAGGAACTTTTCCCACTGCTGGTCTGAGAGCCTTCTCCATTTTCTCTGAGAGGGGGAAAACAACAACAACAACTTGTACAACACTGGGCTACCAAACCTTTTGTAATGCATTCAACTGTTGTTTACTAGCAATATGAAGTTCTATTACTACATAACTTAATTACTTAATAAAAATTAAGGTCAAAAAATGGGAAAACTCGCAGTTTTACATCCATTATTTCTAATACCTTGAAACAAAATATTTCTTCGTATTTTGCAGTAATTCAGAAAAACCCACGACGATTCCTTCTCTGATGCTCCATTTTGCATGGTCATCTACATACATGTAGACAATACAATGAGTTACGATATACATGTACATGCATTGAGACATGTGAGGCAAGGTGTCAGAAATAGCTCTTACAATCTTGAGGCTCTCAGCTTCTGGTGTAGGTAATCCACCAGGTCTGTGGTGTTCACTTTCTTCTCTGTCACCTTATCCTTCTCCACAGACCTTACCTGTAATGAACAAACTCAAATTATACCCGGCCCAAGTTTAATTACATGTAGCCCCACATGTAGTTTTATTTATAATATTTTCCCTTATTTATTTGACTTGTGTTTTATCCTGAACCCAAGAATATCTATTTTGTGTGATGGTCAGGTTTATGGGTGAAAAAATTGAGAGAGTCCTGGTGAAATCAGCCCACAGACATGTACATGTGGTACAAGTTTACAAACCTGTCACAAAATATAACCTCAATGACTCCAATGACCTTGAAAAAAGGGACCAATTTTACAAAAAATGAACAGTGTTCTTCCTAATGCCTGAGTGTACCTGACGTGCAAGTTTTGCAAACCTGGCTCCAGGCATCCAAAAAATGTCAGCAGAATGTTTTACGAAGAAGTGGATGGATGGATGGATGGACGGACGGACGGATGGATGGATGGATGGACGGACGGATTTAATTCTATAATTTAATACAGGTTTACATGCCTTTAGGTTGTAGGATCTGAGACTATTCACTAACATACACATGTATGTGATTATCACCAAAACATGGCCATTTAAAACTTTTAACACACAACTGTTTCATCTATGTTTTTGTTTTGTCTGCCTTATTTGTCTTACCTTGACATGCCCAGTTTCTGAATCTTTAAGAATCACAATGTGTGATATAGACAATGTCTTACACCTCTCCTGAATGTCTTCAAGTGTCTGTAAAAGACAAATAGTGTTATTCTCTGTTTCTTCATCCTTCTAGGTAAAATACGAATGAGAGCAAATACAGTGCACCTCACAGAGACTAGAGAATTCAATGTTTCAGATTTAAGTATGGTTTACTTCCATGTCAGCAATATTTCAACAACACCATGGTGTCCATTTCACTACTGCTGTCAACATATAAATGGAATAGATATTCAAGGACACCTAATTACATGTAAATGTTAATTCATGCTGACAGCACATCTGACCACATCAGACTGACCTGTAGAGCCTCATACAAGACCTCAGCCCTTAGACCTGCTGACCACAAGTCTCTGACCACATTCAATCTCTCCTTTAGCATGGCTTTATGTCCAATAGTACACACCAAAATGTCACTGGCACTTTGAGGCTGAAACAAAATGAATGACTGACATGACCATAAGATTTGATTGTAAAAGTTTAAAACACCACATAAACTTTACCAAAATTGTAAGACACAAAATTCCATGGGTTCATAAAGTTGTATCCACATATACATGTATTATTTTTCCTCAGACAGAGTCCTAGTTTTTTCATGTTTCATTAAGTAAAAAGGAGACTACTGTAGCACTGCGTCATGAATAATGGGCTTGTCCTGTAGCATATCTTTTTTTAATCTTACTGAGTATATAGCAGTATACTTATTACAGTACAGTATTTCAAGTAAAGTAAAACCATACATGCACTTCAGTTATAAGAATCAGATATATTTCAATCAGAATGTGGCCATACTTCAGTTAGAATGCGGCCATATTTCAGTCAGAATGAGGCCTCGGTTCAGTCAGAATGAGGCCATACTTCAGTTAAAATGAGGCCATGCTTCAGTCTGAATGAGGCCGTACAAGTAGTTCAGTAAGAATGAAGCATATTACAGTTAGAACAAGGCCATATTTTAGTTAGAATAAGCCATACTTCAGTTAGTATGAGGCCATACTTCAGTTACAATGAGACCATACTTCAGTTACAATGAGACCATACTTCAGTCAGAATGAGGCCATACTTCAGTTACAATGAGACCATACTTCAGTCAGAATGAGGCCATACTTCAGTTACAATGAGACCATACTTCAGTCAGAATGAGACCATATATCAGACAAAATGAGGCCACAGTTCAGTCAGAAAGAGGCCATACTTCAGTCAGAATGAGGCCATATGTGTAGTTCGGTAAGAATGAAGCCATATTACAGTTAAAACAAGGCCATATTACAGATAGAATGAGGCCATACTTCGGTGTGAATAAGGCCATATTAAAGATAGAATGAGGCCATACTTCAGTTTAAAATAGGCCATGCTTCAGTCTGAATGAGGATGTACATGTAGTTCAGTAAGAATAAAGCATATCACAGTTAGAACAAGGCCATATGATAGTCAGAACAAGGCCATATTATGGTTAGAACAAGGCCATATTACAGTAAGAATAAGCCATACTTCAGTTAGAATGAGGCCATACCAGTTAGAAATGAGGCCATACTTCAGTTAGAATGAGGTCATACTTCAGTCAGAATGAGGCCATACTTCAGCTAGAATGAGGTCATACTTCAGTCAGAATGAGGCCATACTTCAGTAACAATGAGGCCATACTTCAGTCAGAATGAGGCCATATGTGTAGTTTAGTAAGAATGAGGCCATACCTCGTTGTGAATAAGGCCACATTATATATAGAATAAGGCTATACTACAGTATGAATAAGGCCACATTACAGATAGAATAAGACCATACTTCCGTATGAATAAGGCCATATTACAGTTAAAACCATATCACAATTAGAACATCACCATACTTCAGTTGAATAGATGAGGTCATTTTTTTTCAAACAAATTCCTATACAGATTGGAGGCTAAAGTGAGTTTCCATACCTCCTGGTACTCAATCATGGCATTGACAACCTTGTCAAATGCCACACTTACACCGACACCATGCTGGACAGTGGAGGTATCAGTCAACATCGGGGTATGGAACTGGGAAATCTGCAATATATCAAACCCAACATGTTTTCACTGATGCCTGTGACTGTTACTGGTAAACACACAATTGTACTTTTGCAATTCCTCTTTAGATATCTTAAAACAATTTAATGGTTGAAATCCAACAAAATTCAAACTCCACTGAAAATGATTTTTGCTTATTCACTCAACATGCACATTACACAGTATTTTACTTCCAAAGTTTTTCTTACCATTTTATTGTAACGTCCACCAGCTGCCAAGATGTCTGCCACAACACGTTTCTTTCTGCGGACATCTGACATCACTTGGAACACAACTCCAGAATACTGCTGGCAGTTGAAATGTAGGCCCAACGTGACAATATCCTATCAAAACAAAATCCAGGAAGTTACATGAAAGACAGTACAAAACAGTATTACTGTATAAACAAAAGTGTCATCACAATGGGGTCACGATCTGGCCATGATAAAGACAATAAAGTTGTCCATCCATGCGTAGGATAGGACAAGTACTGTTTCTCCAGCTATCAATGCACTGGGAGCTACCCTATATAACCATAAATTTCGTCCATGACTTGCCCATTTTTCCTCATTCTGACAGTTCTATTGATTCTAGCAGGTGTTTTGAGTTTTGCTCGGAACGTGGGATGATAGTTCACTGGAAAAAGTTTCAGTACCAAACAAAATTTTCTGTGACATTTATTAACCCCTAAAAATGCACTTTTGTGGGCGAAATTTTAGGTCATTTAGAGTAGCTGACCATCAAGTCTGCTGTCTGCACAATTGCTTTCCAGTGAGGCAGCCCTATTAGTATGCTGGCAAAGATAAAGTCATGTTACAAGATCACTCCATAGCATCATCATTGCATCATTGCCGCTTTAAACAACAAGGCATTCAGGGAATACCTGTCCCTGGCTTGACTGAGCAGTTTGTAAAATTGCATAATGTTCAAGTCATGTGATACATTCAAATAATGATCTTTTAACCAAATTAAAGTAGAATGACTGACACTGTCATACACAGATATTATTCTCCAATTCAGATAGTGTTCCTATCTTGTCATTAAATCCACAAGAAAGGTCAAAGTTATTATACTGTCACAGCTATGAGTGTTTATTGTATGCATAAGGATTGCAGAGCAGTGACTTTCTATGTTATGGGGTTGTAAATTGCGGTGGTAAAACACACGATTGGCTATCTGTGTACTATGGGTGGTCATTGTAACCTTATGATTGGCCAAAAACTTTAACCAAACTGGACAACATCACCACCACCGCCAGCGATGACATCTGATTCCCCTCTGACAATACCTCTCCTTGTCTCTTACAGGCGAGCTAGGGAAGGAAAAAAATGTACAAAAATCCACTATTAAGGAAATAATAACATCTATAAATGTACAAAAGTTACTTTGTGTTGTTGGTATCAAGTGGTTTTACCTTCATTTTCATCCCCAGCATATGAGCATGATTTAGCACCATGTCAATCTCATGAAGGCCTTGCTTAGCCAATGAGCCAGCCTGTAAGAGGACAAAATATCATGGTTACATCACTGACTCAGTTGTTTCACATGGTGTCCCCATTATTCAAACAGAGCCCAAAATGTTCACTACTAATAAACAGATCTCAAAATATAAACTTCAGAAGATAGCAAACTTTTCTTTGAAGATTTACATCAGCATATATCAGCCAGTGAATGATCAAAAAGCTTATAGACAATTAGTTATCAAGCTATCCATCCCATCACCCGCGCAAACACGTGCTAACCAAACATGCATGTATTTTATTTATTTATTTAACTGGTGTTTATGTGATACTCAAGAATATTTCACTTACACAATGCCAGCCAGCATTATGGTAAGAGAAAACTGGAAAAGCCCTGGTGAAATCCACGACTATCCAAAGGTTGCTGGCAGAGGTTCTCACCATTGAAGAGGAAGCCAATATGAGCTGGACTTGAAGTCACAGCAATCACATTGGTGAGAGGCTCCCGAGTCACTGCATTATGCTAGCACACTAACCCCTTGGTCACATGTACTTTAGGTGTTGTGATAAGTTGTTTTGCTATCTCTTCTGCATATAGTTTTATGAACACTGTATTGTACCTCACATATTGTATCATACTTTCTACATGTACCTCTGCTATTACATATCATAGCATATAAATATTCATACGAACATTTGTGCTGTAAACCGCCTTAGTGGACATTGGTTCTTAGAAATCCTCCGTAAATAAATAAAGAAATGAATTTAACTGCTCAAACTGAGTCTGGTCTCACCTCTCCCTTAGTCTTGGTGATACATCTCAGTTTACTGGACACTTTGGCCAATGACCCCTCAAACTCTAGCAGCTCTATCAGTAAGCCTGCCAGGTGTTCACTCATGGACAAGTCACAAAGGATCTTGCGTGCTTCTGGCTTCTTCTGCTTGTCCAGCTAGTAATAAGAGAGAGAAGAAATGTTCTGTAGGGTTTGGTGGCCGGACACATGGAGTGAGATTGTCAAGAAAGTTTTCCATGCAAATCTGATATTATTTTGGTAAAAGTACGAAAAACAAAGCAACATCTCTACAGGAAAGCTCTTAATTAATTATTGAATTATTTGTCCATGTTTGTACTTTCATTTCTAGACCAGTTTTACCTGGGATGAAAATGATCACGGAGAAAGTTATTGAATCTAAAACACAAATCTATGCCGAAATCTGTGTGTTATACACATGTTAGCAGAAAACTTCTGCTAACCAGGTACTGGTATTTTGAGTGGGACTAAATCTCAAAGCCAAAAAAGTTCCATTCAAGTTTACTTTCTGTGTTTCACTAAAAGCTTGGTATGTAAAAATGCACTTTCAGGAGCATGTAAGGGCCATAAAATGAAACTTTAGATGGAATTACTAGTAAGTTTTTCTGATAAGAAATACCTGAGTGATACTTTGAAAAACACACTGAACTATACAATTTATGTAAGTCGCCAACTGTAAGAACTGTGGTAAGTATGGTAAAAAACCTAAGTTCACATAAACATTCAGGAAACTTGGCCCAGATTAATAAAGAGTATGTATGTAGGCTTGGGGTTTAACGTTGTACTTAACAAGTTTTCAGTCATCTGACTATGAGGAGTCATTAGGTGTGAATACTTATGGCAAGGTCTACACCACAAAAGTGCTGCCGCCACTGAAGCTTGATGCCGAAGACACCAGACATGACACCACATGCAGTCACATTATACTGACACCAGGCCAACCAGTCATGTTGCCTTGCTCTAACCAGCCGTCCAATAAAGAGTAAGATGAGAGTAATACCAGTATGTCCTGGACCAGGAGTAGAGTTTCCTCGTGCTTGTCCTCAGTGATACCACAGTGACTGAGAATAGCCTGGAGCAGCAGAGTGTGGTTCACACGTATGTAGTAGTTACGGCTCTGAAACACACCAAATAATGTCAGATAGTCATATAGAAAACAATCATCACCAGGATATAGCGTCACATATAGGGAAATAAAAGAATAGCAAAATTCATTTAACACATTACTTCACGACTGCATCAATGCTTTAATACCCTATTGACAGTGTTAGAAAAAGAAATGATAGTTTTGATCCTTTAATAATGAAATGCTACTCTGGCTATATACATAAAGAATCACAATTTGAGTTTAATACCATTATTAATTAAAAAACATGTCAAACATCAAAAGACTAGGTACCGTACATGAATGAAGTGATATTTGAGGGAATTGCCATTATTAATACTACCCATAATGCCCATGCATTGTCCATGAATAATTTGTAAGTCATGACCAGTCCATGACTAATTGCACAGATGTGTGATGTCAAACTGCATATTCTACAAGTTTTAATAAGAGTGAAGATTACCTGAAGGGGAGGGAACTCTGTGATAATTTCCTGAACCACTTCTAGGATCTCAGCATCAGGAATAAAACTGGGCAGGAAGAAAACAAATTGTACAGTGAACATGTGGCTGGTAGCGTCACAGTATGCTGTACAGTAATGTAACTTTAATAATCCAGACTTATACAGAGTATATCAAATCTGCATATATGTATTCCACATTTGAAGTAAAGTATTACTAATATTAAAATAGAAATGTTTATTTTTGTTACTGCACATACCAGGCCTGCTTACATATGCTTTTCTCTTTGAGCTAAACACAAATTTTATAGCCTAATCAAAATCCATCTGGAACTCAGAGTACTGCAGTCACAGTACATGTCCCCTACTCTCGTACATGTCCCCTTCTCCCGAACATGTCCCCTTCTCTCTTACGTGTCCCCTACTCTCCTATGTGCCCCCTACTCTCGTACGTGCCCCCTACTCTCGCACGTGCCCCCTACTCTCGTACGGTGCCCCCCTACTCTCGTACGTGCCCCCTTACTCTCGTACGTGCCCCCTTCTCTCGTACGTGCCCCCTTCTCTCGTACGTGCCCCCTTCTCTCGTACGTGTCCCCTACTCTCGTACATGTCCCCTACTCTCGTATGCGCCCCCTTCTCTCGTACATGTCCCCTACTCTCGTACATGTCCCATACTCTCGTACATGTCCCCTACTCTCGTACATGTCCCCTACTCTTTAACATGCCCCCTGCTCTCGTACATGCCCTCTGCTCTCGTACATGTCCCCTACTCTCGTACATGTCCCCTACTCTCGTACATGCCCCTACTCTTGTATGCGCCCCCTTCTCTCGTACATGTCCCCTACTCTCGTACATGTCCCTACTCTCGTACATGTCCCCTACTCTCGTACATGTCCCTACTCTCGTACATGCCCCCTGCTCTCGTACATGTCCCCTACTCTCGTACGTGCCCCCTACTCTCGAACGTGTCCCCTTCTCTCGTACATGTCCCTACTCTTGTACATGTCCCCTACTCTCGTACGTGCCCCCTACTCTCGAACGTGTCCCCTACTCTCGTACATGTCCCCTACTCTCGTATGTGCCCCCTGCTCTCGTATATGTCCCCTACTCTCGTACATGTCCCCTACTCTCGTACGTGCCCCCTGCTCTCGTACATGTCCCCTACTCTCATAAGTGCACCCTACTCTCGAACGTGTCCGCTACTCTCGTACATGTCCCCTACTCTCGTACGTGCCCCCTGCTCTCGTACATGTCCCCTACTCTCGTACATGTCCTCCACTCCCCTATATGTACCTGCTATTTAACACAATACAGTAGTACACATAAAATTCTAATATTGCTTAGTAAAGAAGATAGAAAGAATATTAGAAACACAGTTCACTTCAGTGTCTTGGTGATCATCCAACATTTAGTGCAATTATTATCGGGGATAAAATTACCTTTCCTGTGGCTATAAATCACACAATACACAGGTATATTGCAAACTTATAGAGACTGCTTACCTGCCTGGCGTGGTACTAACAATGTCAAATGCACACTCTGTCAGCTGTTTGGGGTGTAACCCAGATGGTTTCTTCTCTCTGTACACATGGTCGATGAAGTAACGCTTCATGGAATGTATGTTATTTCTGGCCACATATCTCGCAAATGGCACCTGATGCAATGATATATGAATATATATATTTTTGTCCGTTTACACCGAATCCAAGAATATTGAACTTACATGAAAGTTTTGTGGTTTGTCTGTGGGAGAAAACTAAGCACCTTAATAGCTTCTTGACAGGACTCTTGAGGCTGAATCACACTTATGCAGAAGTGTCCAGAGCATTAAGCTTCATGGCCAATTCATAAATCTGTTTTGTCCATTCCGGTGCACATGGAAATGAGCTCAAGGGTGGTACAGCTGTGGTTTCAGTTATGTTTTTTATGCACCATCTCCACTGGCTGTAAAATGCCTTGTACAAGACAGCTCTGTCTGAATTTCACTCATACGACAGAGGTCAGCTATATGGGTGATGGAAACTATGGAAAGCCTGAAGGAAACCCCAAACACCGGTATGGGACACCTGAATACCCTCCTGACATAAGCAATTACATGTACGTATTACATAAACATGTATGTCAATAAGAAACCACTTACCCTGAGATCATACTGGAGACTGACCACCCCACCACTATGGTCCATCAGGTAGACGTGCTGGTCAGTGGGATCAGCAGAGCTCGATCGGGGGATTAGCAAGGGCGTGGCCAATCTGACCGCACCATGTCTCTGGAACACATGGGTCAGGCTGTCACACACCTGCTGCTGGATGAGGGCCGCTTTCTGAGAAAACACCATCTGACAAAGATACAAGAAAACCCCACCTCAGAAATACTCAAAAAAACACCAACTGAGAAATAGTCGAGAAAAACACCATCTGAGAAAAACATAAAAAAACATCATCACAGAAATATATCAGAAAACACTTATACTATGTAAGTTATATTTGCTGGGACAACAACATCTGAGAAATACAAAAAAAAAGAAAAACCACTTAATGATATTTGCTGAGACAACACCATCAATGTCATGTCATGTCATACTTGTCATACAAATTTCAAAAACTACATGTTCAGTGATTTTCCAATTGATACAAATTATCCACTCTCACCTTTCTGTCATCCATGTCATATGTGAGATCTGTGGCAGGGTTAACAGGCTGGCAGAGCATGGCACTGATCATGTGCCTGTACGTCTTGCTCTGAGGGTTGGATATCGTGGACCTCAGCACCTCGTTAAGTTCCGCCTCCTCCATGAGCGGAGGAGGGAGGTAATCGGACTGTAACAGTTCCTGGGAGGAGGGCCTCTGTGAGGGGTCATGGTTCAGCAAAAGCCGCAAAACCTTAGCCTTGAAACACAACAAACTTACAT
The DNA here is from genome assembly GCF_032854445.1 of Liolophura sinensis. Lineage (NCBI taxonomy): Eukaryota > Metazoa > Mollusca > Polyplacophora > Chitonida > Chitonidae > Liolophura > Liolophura sinensis. The sequence continues at coordinate 65,915,300 of NC_088300.1, forward strand.
CTGAATGCTGAGTATGCTGGAAATCAGTTATTATAAAAGAGATTTTGAGATCTGCCTCTTTTTTTGGATCAGCTGATTTAGGAACAACAGTAACATTTTTTGACCTTTTTTTTTTTACTTTCTTATTGCCTTCAAAAATGCATTTTTTCTTGTTAATTTTTAACAAGTAAATACATTGAATATATCATAATATCTAACCTATGATATTAGAACAAGCCAACTATTACTATCCTAAATAAAGGTTTCATTTTATCAAGGTCAGTCTGTCAGCAACCTGCGAATGTGTTGTGAGTTTCCCCTGGGCCCGGCTTTCTCCCCCTATAATACTGGCCACCATAAAGGAAACATCCTTGAGTATGGTGAGTATGGCAAACTACCACATATTACACAAAATATAAGTGCTTAGTTTATACATGAAGAGCAGAATGGTGTAAAACACCATTCAAATAAACAAAGAAAATAAATAAGGTCACCACATCCAGGAAAATAGAACTGTGCATACTGCACCTTCAAACTACCACATATTACACAAAATATAAGTTAGTTACATAAAAGCCAGAATGAAATTCCACATTAGTATGCGATAATCTATGCAGTGGGAAAATGATGCCTTTTTCGATAAAGTCTACATGTAGCTTTATTTTATTCGTTTGTTTATATTTGCTTTTTTTTGCTTGTATTTTTATTTGCCTTCAACATCAATGCAGTCACAAGATGGAATGTTCTTGTAGCTTGTGAGTCTTATTACCAAGGTTACAACCTCTACCACCTGGCTATTTATTGTATGTAGAGCTTTCCAACGTTTGCCAGCTAACACCTGAATCTTTGGTTACATTAACACTTTTTACCTGATTGGAAAGTTCATCAAAGTCCTCGGGGAACTTCACGTCTTCTTGTCTGAGAGTGGTGAGGATTTTTACTCTTTCCATCCCTGTGCCCAGAGGTCTGTAGCACATCTCAAAGAAGATGATACCCAGACTGTATATGTCAACTTTCTAAAAAACACAATATGACAGAAGATTCAAAGTGAAGATATATTATCAGTACCCAGTTGTGGCAAGTTCAGTCTAACCAAGCTTCCCCAGGCAAAGACAGTTTCTTTTGTACAATACTTCACAGATATTAAAGAAATTTCCACATTAAAGCCCTAGATTTCTATTTGTTCCTCACAGAGTTGAGCTGCTAGGTTTTCCTTTCTGCCAACAACACATACACTAAATTATAACCTATGAGAAATACATGCATCTCTCACCATGTCAAATACTGGAAATAATTTCCATGACATAGTACATGTAAATCCTAGCATTTCTAACTGTAAGTATGGATTGTCTCCATGGTACAAATAACATGTTATGTAAGTCATAGAAACTTAGAAACAAGAATCATTCCTCATGAAGTTCCCCTCATTCTCATCCATGTTTACCTGATTGTAGCTGGCCTTGTTACCTCCCTTCATCATCTCTGGGCTAACATAGAGGGCAGTGCCGACATTCCCTGTCAGTTTACTGTCAAAGGACGTCCCTGACCGTGATGACCCAAACTCGCCAGTGCTGAGTGACAAGAGGGCACTGTCCAGCAAGCCACTTTTCTGTAATGAACCAAAGACTGATTTTCAGAGTTTTTGATGACACAACCTGCAAGTTCTAACACAGCCATGTAAAAGATACTAATAAACGTAATCCTGACTGACCAAAGGAAACAATCGTACTACATGTCATGAGAGATTGCTGTCGTTGAAAAACTCCAGTGATAATGCCTGTAAGCACAATGATACCTCTGCTGCAGTTTCAGTGTAACTGCAAGTCTCTAATTTAATTTTGGATACAAAATTGCATGGGTTGGATTGCCCAGTTTCAGGGCTTCACAAAAAGGATAATTTCATCAGTCAACAAAGAATAATACCTTGAGAATATGCCTGAATAAACACCGTGCAAACATGTGAAAAAGTTGAATTGATACAGTTGAGACATCTTTTCTGCGAAGAATATATACACTGTTTCCAATTTTGTGTACAGTCAGTAATTTGCTTTTGTAATCACTGTGTGCAAAAATGAAATCAATTAACTTCAGAAACCAAAGAACATTCATCAGGAATCTGTACCTTGACGATGACATCTATCGTGGCGAGACCAAAGTCCCCTATCTTCACCTGGTCATTGGAGTCCAGGAAAATATTCACAGGCTTCAGGTCACGATGAATCATACCCTGAAGGTAAGAAAATCATTCATGTCTTAAAATGCTTTTGTTTGCAGATTTCCTACAAACATATTCATGGTGTCTGCTCGATGGTGAAAAATGACATGGCGGCTAACGATTTTGTAGAATGTCAAGAGACAAAATTCTGTCACGATAATCTGAAATTTCAGTGCTCTCTGTTATTGAAAAAAAAAAAACACACAAAAAAAATGAAGCTGTCATCATCAAATCCACAAATGACTATCATATTTAAAAATATGTTATTATCTTACTTGTTAAGAATATTTAGTTTGCTGAGCTCTAGAGACGTTGCAGAACTTCTTTTATCTTTCGTTCGACCACCAACAAATTCTTATGGCTGCTTATAATATGCACAGAGCCCGCACCCTTTAAAGATTCTGAATTCTCAGACTATTTCAAAGCCTAAAATTAATATTTCTAAGGCTACTTGGAATAAATATTCTACACTTTGTTACACAAGCCTAAAGCATTGTAGCAAGAGTTCACCCTTTAGTGATCTTATCTTATCAAAGCATATCAAAGAAGTTGGAAAACAAATTTCCCTTTGAAAATGTCAACATCCTCTACACATAGCAAAGGTTGATAAGTTTCAAGATTTTTACGGTCAGTAGCAATGTGTACTCTATACCTGTTTATGTATATGAGTCAATCCTTCCACAATCTCCCGGAATAACCTCCAGACGCGCTTCATGTCCTCATACAGGCCTGCGTCTATACAGTTTCTCAGGGTGCTCTTGTCACAGTACTCCATCTACACACACACAAAAGGTAAAACACGACACATAAATCATTTTAAAAAAGAAGACAGTACTAGAGCAAATGGTGCTTAAAAAACATATGTAACTGTTTATTTTTGAAATGTTGTACAAATGAGATGTTGCAGTTTATAGTATGCAAAAAATCACCCACATTGGGAAAATCAAAAGTGCTGCCATATTAACAATTTTAACCAATCAACAGGAGTTATTTCTGTAACATAAAGACACAGCTATTTCCGTTTACATCACCCAAACCTTACTTTAAACCATATGTGCCAAGCATATGAGTGACACCTAATTGTTTCCGGTTGATTACCATGATGAACCATAAGGCTGCATAAAAAAATTCCCGAGTGAAAAGGTATGTACGTATTCACGTCTATTTCCACCCCTCTTCCTAAAAAATTCAGGTTATGTTATTTGTTGTCTTTTCTTGTTTTAGCCAGGATAACATTGTAGATAATGCCTGAGAGAAACCACTGCATCACACATGCAATGATGTAGTTAATGAAGCTTGGGATTGTTCTCAAAATCTTGTTGGTGAAAGGTCATAGTGGAAGAAACAAAATGCCAATAGTTTTTAGCAATTCCTTGAATGAATGTTATCACTGATTTGTATCTGAACATCTCTTAGATTTTCACCATAAAGCACCTATAAACTCAAAGATAATCTCAAAATGTACACTTTTCACCTATACATGCATAACACACCTGAATGTACAAGTACTGTACTTTAAGACAGCCTTCTGAAACATCTGCAGTCTCTGTATTGTGTTCTTTCAGCTTGGAATCCTGTAAATATCAAGAATGACTTTCAGTGAAAGTTGGTGAGGAAATACACCAACACTATGTTCCTTATGGATATACAACTTCTTGGTTTTTTAACACGTTTTAAAGTAGTTACTAGCATCGTTATAAAGTTATCAAATATAAAAGAGTCTCACATTTCATGAAAACATGTTTATCGATATGAGGCACAGAGACAAAGTTTGCATCACCCAAACTTTTCACCTGCCACGTTGCACATGTATATCCTGTGATGCGCTGAGGCAATTATCCATTCTACACAGGTGTGTCTGACATTTACCTATATGCTGAGGTTGATTATTCAAAAGGGGGCCTCCGTGGCTCAGTTGGTTAGCTCGCTAGCACAGCGTAATGACCCAGGAGCCTCTCACCAATGCGGTCACTGTGAGTTCAAGTCCAGCCCATGCTGGCTTCCTTCTCCGGCCGTACTTGGGAAGGTGTGTCAGCAACCTGCGGATGGTCGTGGGTTTCCCCCGGGTTCTGCCCTGTTTCCTCCAACCATAATGTTGGCCTCCGTCGCATAAGTGAAATATGCTTGAGTACGGCATAGAACACCAATCGAATAAATAAATAAATAAATAAATTATTCATAAGTGTAGGCGTTACATCTTCACCCATGCCTCATCCCAATGCACAATGTATACAGCTTTAGTCAGACTAACTTTTGAACAAAACGCCCAAGTTCTATTTTTAGTAGACTTTTGAACAACAGGTTTAAGTTTCAATGTGAGCTCATGCAGGCACCTGATAACCTTCAGCCACATTGGGACTGAATTAAGTCACCAGATAATCATGCCTCACCTCATGTTCCGACCATCCATCCATCTTTGAGTTCCTCACACTCCCACCCTCAAACTCAATGCCATCAGAGACGTCAGCATTGTGAAAGGGTCTGAAACATCAAGGAAGAAGTGCCCCTAAAAACTTATTTGCATTTTTGCTACTCTTCCTACATTGCCCTTCACGCATCATACATGCAAATGTTTAAAACATATGATTCCACAGAAATAGGTATTTGAGTAATTCAGCGCAGAACTCGGACAAATAAGCTGACAGATACAGATAATTTAGCGGGCAGATACTCAAAGAGGAACACACCAAAATACATTTCTATAACAAAACATTTCAGCTAGCTATGCTCATATTTCATGAAATCGTTAATTATTAATTTTTCGACTATTTACATGTATACGTTAAGTAATGAAACATTAACACTCACACAAATGGAGCACCAAAGACATCATTTTCATCATCATCATCATCATCATTAGAAGAATCATCACTGTAAGCTGGGTCATCACTGGTTTCTATCCAAGAATTGTAGTACCTGTATTTAGTGGAATAGAAATGGACAAAGATAAATAAGTGCATTTTATACAATGACCCTTACATATTTATTGCAAGAGTGTTACAAACTCAAAAGATGCCTGTTATCGCAGAGTGAATGTTGGAGAGACAATGTCATCACTATGATTGAAAAAATACACAGGATCGTCTTACTGTAAACTCTTAAGATAAGTAGTTCTTCAAATACAGTGTTGAAAAGGCCGAGTGTCAATTTTAAAGTAATGTGACTTGTTTATTATCAACAGCCTAGTAAGGGCAACAAGTGACCTAATTTTAGAACTAAGTGAAGCGAGTCTGCAGTGATAAAGCAACGAAGGTTACACAGACAGATGGCAGCCTGCATGGAAAGCTGGGCAGACAATGCCCTTGATCGGATGGGTGAGTTGGCACTATGTCGACAATCGTACCTTACCACGTTCTCATGGTTTAACCTGGACAAAAGCTTCACCTCATGTGTGATTTTCTTGTTGAACTGTTTACTCTTTGGATTCAGTGGTATTCTTTTAATGGCATAATACCTACCATCTAGCTTGTTTCTAACCTGCAAGTGAAAACAGAGGTTCAGCTTGATTCCTGTATAAACGTATTTATAAAGAAACTCAACATCTGTATCAGTTTATATATTTAATCAAACGACAGAGTAAAGAATATTCCACTTAATGACATCACAGTGGTAAAGTGTATGAACTGAAAACCAAGAAGAATGTGAAGACCACACTGAAGTTTGCTACATGTATGTTGTATGTACACATGTACATGACAAATCTCCTGACCTAACACCAAGCCTATGCAACCAATATCACATGGATTAGATCCTCCTCATTACAGTAATAATTATTTTTCACATTTTCCAATCCCTAGAAAACCCTGTATCAGTTCTACTGGTACATGAATCCTATCCTAAATCGCATCCTCAAATCCTCTTTTAGCGGTCCACATTTATTTTGCTAACCTTCATCACTTTTCAAACAGTCTATACTTGTATTATTTTCCTCACTTTGATCACACCCCAAACTGCGACGTACGACTACCACAAATTCTCCTTTTAACAATGTATACTTTTGTTGCCTTGATAACACCTATATAACATCTCCAAATCCTAGCCAGACTATGTAGGTACCATGGAAACATCACCCAATCCTCCTCATGTTATTTACCTTGATATATCCTAATTCCCTCGAGTCCAGTTATCTTGATATCATTCCCAATTCCTCTTCATACTAATTACCTTGATAACATCCCCGAATCCTCCTTTACCCAGAGATTTGAGGATGACAAACCCTGTTTTAAGTCTGGACTGACCGCTGGCCTCATACGAAGTCACCATAGGGATATCTGCTGAAGATTTGTTTACATCTACAATGGGCAAAATCATATAGAAAAATATAGACAAGAATATCACAGAATATAAACTGCTATAAAAATGATGAAATAATGTATCAGGAAATGACATGAGATGAGTATAACTCTGATCCAAATTGAGATTTTTATTATGTTTTGACTTGAGTTGAAAAGTTCAGGAAAGTAGAACAGAATAGAACTTGTTCCAACTTTCAATCAAGAACACCCAATTGACCAATCAGAAGCAGTACTGTTGCAAAGAGGTCAACCGGATGTCCCACACTTTGGTTACAAATGTTCAAGCTTTATGTGATGTCATGAGGTCACAAATGCTTTCCCTGGGAATGGAATGAAAAGTAACGTAGTGACGGTGAAGGGGTCATGGGACACCAGATGTGTTGGATTCATCGGTTCGATTCATCCATGGTTGATCCGGATCAATTCATTTGAGAGTTATTAAAGTAAAGTTGAAAATGCGAAAAGAGAAATAGATGTACCTCCACAAATTACAATCTATTACTGTTGTGTTCGCATTGTTGGAAATATCATATATCCACAGGTATATACACGTAGTTACAGTAATGTTTGTCAACTGCTCGATAATGGAGATAACACTGTAACAAAAAACTGTATTTCATCTTGAGTTCAGCACTTTTCATGTGACATTTTGTTTGACTCTGACTGATTCACCCACCTTATAGGACCACTGAGGAGTTTTTTGTGAAGTTTGACACTTAACACTGTAACAAAACACTGTATTTCACCTAGAGTTCAGCACTTTTCATGTGACATTTTGTTTGATTCTGACTGATTCACCCACCTTATAAGGGCCACTGAGGAGTTTTTTGTGAAGTTTGACACTTAACACTGTAACAAAACACTGTATTTCACCTAGAGTTCAGCACTTTTCATGTGACATTTTGTTTGACTCTGACTGATTCACCCACCTTATAGGACCACTGAGGAGTTTTTTGTGAAGTTTGACACTTAACACTGTAACAAAACACTGTATTTCATCTAGAGTTCAGCACTTTTCATGTGACATTTTGTTTGACTCTGACTGATTCACCCACCTTATAAGGACCACTGAGGAGTTTTTTGTGAAGTTTGACACTTAACACTGTAACAAAAGACTGTATTTCACCTAGAGTTCAGCACTTTTCATGTGACATTTTGTTTGACTCTGACTGATTCACCCACCTTATAGGACCACTGAGGAGTTTTTTGTGAAGTTTGACACTTAACACTGTAACAAAACACTGTATTTCATCTAGAGTTCAGCACTTTTCATGTGACATTTTGTTTGACTCTGACTGATTCACCCACCTTATAAGGACCACTGAGGAGTTTTTTGTGAAGTTTGACACTTAACACTGTAACAAAAGACTGTATTTCACCTAGAGTTCAGCACTTTTCATGTGACATTTTGTTTGACTCTGACTGATTCACCCACCTTATAAGGACCACTGAGGAGTTTTTTGTGAAGTTTGACACTTAACACTGTAACAAAACACTGTATTTCACCTAGAGTTCAGCACTTTTCATGTGACATTTTGTTTGATTCTGACTGATTCACCCACCTTATAAGGCCACTGAGGAGTTTTTTGTGAAGTTTGACTAATTTCTTATCAGAAAAAAACCGTTGGCATCAAAGTATCATTTTAAAGCTTTTATGTGCTTCTAAAAGTGCATTTTCACAGACCAAACCTTGGGGGAAATACAGTATATAAAAGGTAGGTATGTATGTATGTATGTATGTATGTATGTATCTATGTATGTATGTATGTATGTATGTATGTATCTATGTATGTATAACTTTATTTTCAGAGAGTAATTATGATACAAATGTACACATAGCTTTGTCAGGTCTCAAGAACTGTTCTTCCCAGAGGCCCTCTATATAATACGTTATCTTTAACTTTAATATCTTTAATATTTACAGGAGAAAAGAGACACATCAACTTACATGTAACGTAATATCAAAGAGATCATCAAAACAAATAAATTTACAGTAGTTTGGTGATAGAATCACTGTTTAGCCCAAGTTTATAATACAATAATACAGGTCAACTCTGAACACCAGCAGTGTTCTCTATTCTTGTGTTAACTATTCACTTGTGGAAACTTGTTGCACCTTGTATCTGTGTACTGGCCACACAACTGCTGTTAGTGTTCAGACCAGTGGGGACTGGGTGTCGCACAAAGCTGTGGTCCAGTAACTGACCAGCTGACCACCTGTGTCTCTCATCTTGAATCAAACATCTGGAGGAAAACAATATATATGTACTTACAGAGTGCTGAACATTCTTATCCATAAACTATATATTTCATGTCAGTAAAGTCCAGCCGAGGAAGATGGACAATGGTTTTTCACTTCACTTTTTTTAAAACTGTCTTTAAAAAGTTTGCTTACTCCTGAATGGTACCCTTTTAAAATGTGCTATTGTCCCAGCACCCGTATACTGTATTACTTTAAAATCCTGTATTACTTTGTAGTACGTATATGTATTTTGATTTAAAAAAAAAAACCAACAACTGACTTAGAGAGGAAATCCTGGAACTCAGGAGAGAAGCCAGCTGGAATCTCGGAGAGGATCTCTGTGACCTCTTGTCCATCAGCCAATGACAACAACAACAACCCCTAGCAACCAGAGGAAAGGAGTATTTTATTGTTCAATGTAATACATGAGTAGTGTAGATATTTATTTTGCCATTTCTTTATGATGGAAAAATAACATTTAGAAATATCACGTCAAAATAAGCCTTTCATTCTCCTTATGATGGCAAAATAAAGTGCCAAAATATTGAGTCAAAATGATTTTTTTGTCTTTTTTCATTCTGATTTACACCACTTGCATATTACGTTAAACTAATCGGTGGTATATATATACATATATATATATATATACACACATATATATATATACACACACATATATATATATATATATATATATATATATATATATATATATATATAAAACTAAACTAAACCAAACTAAACTAAATTAAAAACTAATCGGTGAAAAATATATATATATATATATATATATATATATATATATATATATGTTCAATATGTATAAAGACCAATATGTATAAGACCATCATACAGTTATCAGTTATCTGCCATGTCTGCTGGCAGCAAGCATTAGCCATTAGCTCCTGAATAGCCTAAAACCGATTGTGAAACTGACTGCGTATATATTTACTTTATATTTATCCGAATGGTGTTAAATAGTGTACCGTACTCAAAAATGTTTCACATAAACATATATGAATGTAGTCAGGTTTAAGACTAGCACAAAGTAAATTACGATTCATCTGCCAGGTACACATGTATATGACTAACCTCTCTGACCGTTCATGATATCAGCAGACCACAGCAATAACACTAGATTAAGAATGATAGGCCAATTGCCCTGAGTAGCTGTGTGTCTTTGCATCCAGTTTTTTGGCTTGGCTTGGGGTCTACTTTTACTTTACACAGAAAAACTGACTATAATGACTATGAGATGTTGGGCATTCATCAGCTTTGTAAATGAGAGCAGAATTTTCCCCGTGTATTTTATGTACTGCCGTGCCCCTAAAAGTTGGCGGAAATGTATCAGAGCACATGAACACCTCTTACCAGCTGATAGATATCTCCTTTCTTTCCACCTCTGCCAATTACTGGAGTCTGAACACCTGTAAACCTAACCCCTGGTCGCTGGTTCTCCACAGACTCGTACAAATCTGACAGTCTATAAACAAATGTACAGGTTTTCATGTTGTTTTCAGATTTATCCAAGTTGTATAACAATGGCTTAATGCAGCAGACTGGCCACAATGCTAACATATCTATTGTGCTGACAGTACATGTATGAAAATCTACCAGAAGCTTGATGGCTTTCAACTAGATCCTTAATTCTCAAATGCAAATTGCATACCTTTTCTGAATACTGTAGTCAGTCAATCTGACACTTCCTGTGTCATCTAGTAAAACACTAGAAGCCTACAAAAAAAAAACAAACAAAAAAAAAAAAAACAATAATAATGAATTTCTGTATTTTTACCATTAAATTTTACTGAAGAAACAGAATCTGAACACATAAGAAAAAAATCATCATTTTTGAAGCAGAGGCATGTGCTGCTCACAGGCTATTGAAAAACGTTGTTACATGCCTATACACATTTATTTACTGATTTATTTGATTGTTTTTTATGCCATACACAAAACTATGACCTCAGTCAAGTACATGTAGGCATAAGACCTCACTAGAAACCTGCACAAGTAAATGAAGGACCATATATATTGTCTATATCATTGTCTATATTGTCTATATCTATCTACACACAAATAAATGACAAGTAGTTAGCCACTTACCCTGATGTTTTTGTGGACGACAGCCTCACTATGAAGGTGATCTATTGCCTGCAGGATCTGCTCTGTGTACAGTCTCAGTAGCTCCACGGGGACAGGGGTCTTACTTCTGAGGTACATGTCTAAATTACCTCCTCCACAGTACTCTGATAGCACCTATAGAAACAAAGTTATGTACAAAAATCAAAATCAAGCTGTCATTTTGTTCATTTCTCATAAAAATAATTCATGCATAGATTCACAGGTATTAAGGAAGTTATAATTACGCGTGGGATTCGACACGGTTACTCACATAAACTGTAATTTTGCCAGCCTCCTGTTCATACTTTAACCCCAGGTAATGCACAAGGTTGGCATGCTTCAGACGTAACAACAACAACAACTCCTGCTCAATACTGGTAATCTGAGCGCAAAAAAAGAAAAAAGACAAACAAAAAATCAATATGGTTAACTCTCTAGCAAATTAATCTCTGGATTTAATATACTCTGGTTCTTCAAATTTTTAGAACAGATCCTAGTGCTGGAAGCAAACCATTACACTCATCTTTCAGGGGTTTTTTTTGTTTTTAAACAGCAAACATGCTGGGAATAAAGCTCAGGTTGAGCTTGTTCTATCCCATGTATAAGTAATAACAGCATTGGAGGGGTGAGGCTGACATTTTAGTTTGTGTCTAAATAATTGTTTTTCTTTCTAAATATATATGAATTTATTTTACCTCAACTATGCCTTAATGGTGTAATGTTAGAATGAAGATTGCAGCTTAGAAAGTACAAAAGATTTTAATAAAGACTGACAGTGCAATTTAGAAGAAACTGATCTTAGTGTTAATGGAAGCTTGTTCCATTCCGTAGGACGGGAAGTTCTGAATAAATAATATGATAGATTTGTATTATACAATGGTTTGTGGAAGGCTAGATGTCTATCTTGAGTGTCATACAGATTTAAAATTTCTTGTTTGATCAAACAGGGCTTTGAACTTACAGGAATAGTGTCTATGGAATAAAAGTAAATGTGAGTTGGTAACAGAGAAGAATACAGAGATAGTTCAGCAAGGGGATTTTCAGTTCACAAAAATGCGGGATCTAGGTTTTACTATCACGTTGTACTGGCAATCATGCTTTGTTATCATTTCTTTTACCTCCTGTCAGCTGTCAGTACTGAAAGAGAGACATATCAAATTATGGTGGCTAAATAATGTAACCTCAGTTATTTTGAATACAGGGTTGAATGAAATGTGAGCAGCCAAAACCATCTTTTCTGACATGCTTGATAACTTCATAAATCATTTTTTAATCTGGAATTCTTACAGGTTTATGGCGCCATTACGATATTTTTTACACATTCACCAAAACAATATTATTTTATTTCTTACCTCACCCACTCACAGTGCTGCTGTCAAAATCAGAGATTCATTTTAGCTATATTTTGAGCGGTTTAAATTGTATATGGCTATACAACAATGTACATGTGTTAAACAGATGGAAGCTTTTCTACTTTTTTTTTTTTGCACATTAATAACGATGTAATCGCATAAAGCAGAACCTGTTTAAGGTAAGCCTTAGCCTCGCTATCCTCCTCCTCTCTCTCAGGGGGCAGTCTGCGGGCCACATGTCTCCACTTTAACACCCACTCTGTCACCGTGACCAGTTCCCCCGTTACAGTGTCCATGCCAGCAAATACTGTGCTCCCTCGTACACTGTGACCTGTGTTATAAGTCATCACTTCAGTTAACCACATCAGAGCACATAAACTTCTTACGCCTAAAAGATGTGATTACCTGCAAACTGCTCCTTAAAAAATAAATTGCAAATTATATTTTTAAGGCACATAAACAGGTAAGTATTAGGTATCTTGAAATTTATTTGACACACTATGTTTGTTGTCAGTCTGTTTTGCTCTTGTTTATAAACAAACCCATATTATCATTATTTTTTCACATAATTTAAAAAAAAAAATGTTTCCTGATCAAACCATGTAACTCATAAATGTCCCAAATTCAAGTCTCAGTCTAACAAGTGAGAGCTGCAACTAAGCCGGTAACAGTGGTCACAAGCTGATTCTCTAAACAATGTTTGAAGCACTCTCATATTTTAAACAAATTTTAAGCACACCTGAATTCCCTTCCAAAGTGCTTGATGCATATACTGGGTCACATTTTGCATCTTGTCTATTTATTATTAATATGCTGGCAGACCTTCCCATGTACGAAGAGGAAGCCAGTTTGAGCTGAACTGACAGCGACTGCATTGGTGAGAGGCCCCTGGGTCATTGCACCACACTGACGCTAACCACTGAGGCCCCGGATTAGCAGTGCAGTACTACTGTACACATAATAACACAGACATGATGGCTATGAGGTTTCTGACCTAGATACTTCCCCCTGCACACTTTCCTCGGCACTTTAGTTGTGAATTCCAGGACAGCTGTTCCTTGGGAAGGCCGCCTATGCACAACAGGGCGGGCATCATCTTCACAGCTGCTGGAGCGGTTCACTTTCGGGGTGCTGGTTTTTCTGAGGAGAAAACTAATACTAATTACACATCAAATACTTGTATCATACAGGCGCTGTGGCCCTGTCTCTCCCTGCGAAAACCTATTTGTACCCATATTCACAGCAGATAGAATTATTATGACATAAACGATACATGTAAAAAAACTCAACAATGATCTAAGTCAAAAAAGAGGAAACTTTAACTGTTTGCATGAAAGTAAGTCTGATAAAAACTCTCGTAAGTTATTTTATTTGTGACAATGTATTTGTTTAGTGATGAATTAAATGACCCGTATCAGTATAATGGCTCGGGCGGGTCGGCTTACTTGCCTTTGGTAAGTCGTCTCAGTGAAGCAGCACTAAATAAAAGAGTGGTGGAAGTCCGTCCTGCAACAAGGAGGCACATTACACGTACATGCACCCTAATGATTCCTTCGCCGTCATATGACTGAAAAATTGTTGAGTACGACGTTAAACCCCAAGCACTCACTCACTCACCTCTAAAATGGTAGAGTAACCTCAAGGGTGCAGCCCAATTGAAGTCATTTTATTTTTGAAGGTTGCATAACATATAAGATTGAAGATACTGATTATATTTGAGGCTCTAAATAATCATGTTAGACTTTAAGGGTTGCAACTGTTTTACTTTTACTTTCATTATCATTCAGTGTGTATATTTACATAGATCTGGTACATGTATATACATGTAGCACTTATACTTCAGATTAAAACTGTCAGGTATAAAGTCCATGTAGGTAAGCTGAAAAATTGTTGAGTACGACGTTAAACCCCAAGCACTCACTCACTCGCTGTTGTGACATAACCCACATACTCCATGCTGATTAAGGTCCCGCTTCACGCCTCAAAAACTAATCTCACGTTATGTCATAGTCGCTGTAGTTCAACAAGGAAGTTAATTCAGAGCAGGCCTATTACGATTTGGGTAACTTACATATCGTCCATTTCATGTGGCAAACATCTGAGTAGCATGAACACAGATTTATTCTAATTTACCACCAGAGACATTCAGTCATAACTAAGGGGGATAACTCTTGACGCCACAGTTTCTAAACGAAAAAGCGTAATACTTTCAACTGTTTTACAAGGGAATTACATGTACCTGTTTCTGAGTATTCTGTGATCCCTTTCTGGTGCACTACTAACACCATGATGCTCTGAGCGTGATGACGGCCAGTGGTCTATGTCATAAATCCTTGTTCGTCCTACAAACATGTATATACATAAAATTGTTCAGAATTTATGTATACTATATGTAATAGAAATATCATGCGTTTTATTTCAGCTTTGGTTCTTTTAACTGATCTTAAACATGTTCGTCTACTTTATTATCATTTTGAATGTTCTCATTATCTGATCGAAATCCACTTTGGCCACAGTGTGGCTGAAATATTGCTGACGTGGCGTTAAGCCATAATCATTCATTCAGGAGGAGGAGGGGCCAGGTGGGGGGAAGGATTCATGATTTGGGTGGGCCTTTGAGGATGGTTGACGAGGGTCTGGTCTAAACGTGTAGGTCAAGGCATTGATATGTATTTCCCACGAGAAATCTTTGTGCAGTGTTTTCATGTCTTGCTTCAATTGATGAGCAAAATTTGAATTATCGGGACTGGAGCACGTGTCTATAGCTGTCGACGAAAAACACACCATGGAGTGGTCTCAAAGCAATGATTACTTATGGAAGAGCAACTGGAGACACTGGTAAACATTGCCGTGAGTGGACAATTTGATACAAGCCGAGGCTGAGATCTACACTTCATAGGTGTGCGTTAAAGGTGTGTTGAGCTCAAGGTACATGCCTCCATATTGAATGCACTGTCTACTTTGTGTGGACCAATTCACCGTTCTTGCATATATGTGTCAAAACAGACATCCGAACATCAGCAGTCAGTCAAAATAAAATATGAAATTAAGACGGATTCATGCAATGAATTAAGCATAATTGAAAAATACACAGGAACTTACACAGTTGAATGCTAAAAAGGCAAACCGTCATAATGAAGGATGTATTTCTTTTTTCTTTAGCGTCGGGAAAAAACTCGCGAGAACCGCAAACTAAATATGTATCACCGAGTTACAGAACACTACCGTTCAAGTCCTCGACCTACAAACTATACGAATACGATTGTCACGGTATTGCCTTAACTCGGTCAGAAAAAAACGAACAAATTAATACAGCTTCAGCACCTGGTTCTGCTCGCCCAATTTACACAACACAGAAGTCCAATAGCAAGGATGCGGGTTTCTATCGCTGTTTGATAGCTATAGGCAAAAACAGTTCCAGATGTAACTCAATTATCGACAAATGTACTCGACGTCGCTGTTACAACGTGTTGTACAGATGTCAGAATATAACCAAAAAGTTCCTATATTCGAGTGCCGGTGTGTGTTTTTATTTGCCTAAATGGCATTCCAAACTGTCCGACTGAATTAAGTGCTCTTTAAAGAGTAAGAAGTGGCTTCATTAGTCAGAGCAAGGCGTATTAAATAGGAATTCCATCTTGAGCAAAAACGGTACAAGTGATTGAGAATAATCGTCCGTCGATGGTCGTTCGCCCATGACAAGCCTACCACAGTCTTCTTCACGCAGTAATTGGTCCCTTCACCTCACCGACGGAAACAATCTGCTGATCGGAAATTTGCTGATAAAGAGAACGAAATTTACTCCTGATGACTTTTGATTGCCTTCATAAAGTGTCCGAGACCTCGTCAGGTGTAGGCGTGACGACGGCAGGATATACTAGGTTTTTGGAGCTATTTGAGGTGTAGAGGTTGTCGAGCACACGAGCTCATCGGCGTGTTTGGAGTCTTTGGGGCTTTTAAGAGTTACTTTATCCGTATTTGGCCAGAAAAACAGAATAGGCCAAATCAACAGAGAAATTTCTACCTAATAAAATATCCAGTGGTCTCCAAATATACCGTACCGTCGAAGAAAGTCCATTTTCTTGGACTTTTGTTCAATTTGTCGCAATGCTTTCAGGTCATTGTTGTAAATATGTGTAGTTGCAGATTACTATTTCCGAATTAGTCGCCACCCACATAAGAACTGTGAGAATTGTTTTCATTACAACAGACATTTCCTCTACTCTCTTGTCTAACTTGAAGGATGTCCTCAAGTAAAGGTTAATATTTGCCGAAGTCTCGACAGGAACCATATACAGTTTAGTCATACTCATACTCTTCTTTTCCTGCAAAACTGACCACCATAGTGTGACCACCATAGTGTCGAAACATTCTCAGGGATGAAAAAAATAGAACTAAATACTTAACCTAATTAAGGACATCAAACGCACAGTTGCACTAATAAAAAGAATTGTTGTAGAGGAATCTAAACTTTGAGCGGAAGTGATACAATTATTACAACCACTTCAGAATAATTCCGATAGTTCGTTGTCACAGGAGCCTGTATAGGCCTTTGACAAATGGGGCATAGTTTTGAGGAAAGGCACAAATGGGCTCTGCCAAGCCACATCAAACATGACAATATTAACTAATAGAGGATTTGCATATGACGCCATCATCACACAGCATTTTGACAGACATCTTAATATGGCTTGGGATGAAGACATTGCGCTAGAATGGCTGCCATAAGACTGTGCTAGTCCTCTCTAAGGGAAAACAGGCGTAACATTGCCACATGCGACATGGAATTCGTGTTGTCTTCCACTTGTGTCTATGATTAAATGAATAGAATGCCCATGTTTAAAGATAGGACGTATCTAATAGTTGGTGGGTTCGAATCAAGCTTCCGCCGGTCCATCTGCTGGCGAGGTTCTGTGGTTTACTCCAGGCTCTGTCTAATTTCACCCATCGGTAAACCTGGCTACCGTTATGTACGTGAAATATTTGACGTAAAACACCAATGAATAAACTTAATGTCAGTAAAGGTAAAAACCAGACGATTCACAAAATATATAATGAACACATGCGACTGCCCACTTTTTTTGGCATGTTGGTGCGTACATATATAATACTTTCATACATGTCTGACATCAAGAAGGTCTATAATAAAGAACTGTTAACTTTGAACAGCAACAAAATAGTCCCAGGCAAAAAATATAGCGTAGCTGGTAATAACATAACGAAAGACATTTACAATAGCTGTAGGACATCCCTTTCGTCGTTATCACAGTTCTATACTATCACCGACCACCCATTCAGGGAAGATAACTCTCAGCAGCTTCTGTCACCACAGTCTGTGTCCCTTGGTTGTGTCATTTTACAAACATGGCGGCCACAGACCCCCATTACAGCTTCCGTTTTTCGGGACAAATGTAATTTTGTGTGATTTAGGGTGTAAAGTCTTGCATGCTTGATATCAAAATGATGGAAATTGTCTAAACCTTGGGCAGGTATGAGTTTTAATGATGAAAGTTTGAAATTCTGGGCGAGAGGACACATGGAGACAGGTGGTGATGATGGCTTCTTTCTAACAGGCTGGGCCAGATATGCACCAAAGCTTATTGGCCACGGAATGTTCGGGACTGAGCTACAGTGCTAAACATTAACACTGTCGCTTAGGGAAAAATTAATGGGGGTCTGTGGCCAGGTATGTATATGCATATTGTTTCATGAGAGGGTTCTCAAGCCGACAAGGTGAAAATGGCAAGTCTTAAACAAATTTACAACAAAACGTTTAATAGCTCTTAAAAAACAAATTATTGCTGTTCTTTACAAACTAAACGAGAATTGTTACTTGTCTGAAGTGCAAGTAAAACTCGAAAAACAGATATTAAAACTTTATGAAACAAAAGTTCAAATATCTTCCTCATACGATCCCTGACACTGTACACTGCCAATTCTAATTATACATGAAAATATACACTATGTGATCACTTAAATATCCAGCAACATGTGTTTACATAAACGCAAGAAACAAAATAGTAATTGCTCAACAAGCAGTATACAAATACAAGTGTTTAAACATAAATACAAAAAAAGCATTTGCTTTGTATTTGTTCCAAAATAAGTTACAAGCACCACAGGAAATACCTTTAAGCTTAACTCTTTTGTCTGTGTCTATGCAATAAAAATAGTTTTACAATTTTCAAAATAGTTTAACAATTCTTTTTTTTTATTCCTGCAGTTCTTTACAAAGCTGCTATCTCTAGCAGAAACAGCTAAAACAGATGATGTGATGGACGTCACCGTTTGGAAAAACACCACTATTTTACAATTTAATTTCACTTAAAGAAAATAAAATCTAAATGTCAGCTTCATCGCGAAGAGATTTGTGGAAAGACCCAGTCAAAATTCCCAAAAGCTGGGTTATGATGAACATCTAACAAAAATATATATTAAGATCACAATTTCTTATGCCATTCTCTATTATCAGTATTGAGTAAAGTGAATTTCTCACATTTATTATTTCAGTGTCTACTTCAACACATTCTGAGATAATGTGTCATCATACATGAGATAACATGTCATCAGTATTGAGTAAAGTAAGTTCTAATTTCTCATATTCATTATCATTTCAGTGTCTCTACTTCAACATAATCTGAGATAACATGTCATCATACATGAGATAATGTCATTTTACATGAGATAACATGTCATCAGAATTGAGCAAAGTAAGTTCTAATTTCTCATATTCACTATCATTTCAGTGTCTACTTCAACACAATCTGAGACAACATGTCATCATACATGAGATGATGTCATCAGTATTATTGAAGTGAATTCTAATTTCTCATATTTATTATCATTTCATTGTCTACTTCCACACAATCTGAGAAAATTTGTCATCTTACATGAGATAATGTGTCATCAGTATTGCATAAAGGGAATTATAATTTCTCATATTTATTATCATTTCAGTGTCTACTTCCACACATTCTGAAATAAAGAGTCATCTTACATTTGTTTTTTAATATATGTACTAACCCTTTTTGAAAGCACAAGAAATAAAATAAGATATAAGATATTCATACGTACCTGAGCTGCAGACAACTATAGACTGTAACATTTAAGAAATGGTTAAACCCAAAAATAACTTTTCAAACCACAGACATGGAAAGTTAAACAACACAACAAACATGAAGAATGAATATTAAATACATATCCATGTCATCCTGGACTGAATGAGAAGTCATTTTCCAGAGTAAAAGAAACAGTCCATAATCCACATAAAATTGCTGTGTAGAGAACATATTTGCGTAAGATGATACAAACTAAAATGACTAGAAATCTTTACAAATTTCTCTCCCGTCGTGCTATCGTACATAAAAACTCAGATCAGCCCAACAGCTTAAAACTGTCATCTTTGATGCCGTACAAAATTATCACACACGTTCTGAAAAAGACAAGAAAAAAAATTCCAAGTATTTTTCAGTTATTGTACTTACCTTTCATTCTGTTAAAAAATTCCAAGCATTTTTTAGTTATTGTAGTTTCCTCTATTATTATTATTATAGCAATTTATGACAAATATCAATCAGCCAGTTCATAGCTATTTTACCATTCTTACAATATGCATTTGTGTTCAGCCTCTTTCTTTTCTCACATTCTAAAAGGCTTAGTTCATTACAGCCCATCTGTCACACAAAAGGCATTGCGAAAACAAAGATAAATCAAGGTTTAAATAAAACAATCCAATAAAACCTGTTCATCAAAAGTTTAACATGAGTTGTTATAAATTTCTCTGAAGAAATATAATCAGAGTAACATTTCTTCACTTACAGGTTTAGATGAAGTTTTATAAACTGTATTAAACCAGTGCATATTCAGCATCTTTACATTGTAATAGACAAAATCTGCTCAGTAGGAAATACACTTACTTTCTCTCATTGGTAAATTTTAGGTCATGTATATGGTCAATTACATAGGTGAGGTATTTTCTGTAACGTGGTTGTCTGTAATCAAAAACACCAAACCATGTAAAGGAAACAGAAAACATAGTACACTTATACTCTGTGGTCCTAGTAGCTTATGCTGACTTTCTTTCCGGTGACTGATATTTGGGAAGGTCTTGCAAAAACCTGCAGATGGTCATGGGTTTCCCACCCACCCCGGGGCTCTGTCCGGTTTCATATCACCATAATACTTCCTGTTGTGGTCCATGTAAAAGTGAAATATTCTTGAGAACAGCGTAAAACTGCAATCAGGTAAATAAAAATAACATGGTTATATTTAAAGGCAAAGGTTCTCTAACATGTCTGTTGCTGATTTGCCCTGGAAACCAAAAACCACAAAAGGAGATATTCTGAAGTTGGGTCATACCCAGATAATTAGCCACCAGTTGTATGAATGCAGACCTAATATTACAGACAATATTACAGCCAAGTAACATTTTGAGGTTGTAACATCTTTCCTAAGCTAATCAGTGACCATATTTATTTATTTATTTGATTGGTGTTTTACGCGGTACTCAAGAATATTTCACTTATACGACGGCAGCCAGCATTATGGTGGGTGGAAACAGGGCACAGCCCGGGGGAAACCCACGACCATCCGCAGGTTGCTAGGACCTTCCCACGTACGGCCGGAGAGGAAGCCAGCATGAGCTGGACTTGAACTCACAGCAACCGCATTGGTGAGAGACTCCTGGGTCATTACGCTGCGCTGGCGCGCTAACCAACTGAGCCACGGAGACCCCCTCAGTGACCATATCATAGATTGTAAAACATTAAAACCTGAATTATATGTATAGGAACTTGTTCTATCAACAGCTACTGGCTTGTCACATATCCTGGGTGTGATTGTTCAAAACTGTTCTAGATTAAGACTAATCTGACTTAATGCCAGATTTAGCTTTAAGCCAAGTCTTCAGTATAGTACTTAGCCCAAAAAGCTTTGTGCAGCAGTATATTCAGTATGAACTAAATGCTGTTACACACTGACTTTAAACAACTGCTTTGGCTGCAGAATAATCTGAAAACAAATGACTTAATACCAGTATTAGCTAGGACACTTTCCAACAATTGAGCCCTGAAGTGTAATGTAATGAACTGATTTATGTATACGTACAGGTGATGACCTCTCCGTCAACATCATAAACTACCATACTAAAATAGATTTTCAATGATTTATTGTAATCACGTAACATTTCACTGAACACAATGGCTGAGAACATCCTGGTCAACAACATACCTTTCCATAACAGCGCTGACACTCTCCTGGAACTCTGCCTCTGTGCCTTCAAGCTACAAACCCACATGTCATATACAGGATTAAACTTAGAGTGATGGCTAACCTGTCCATTAACAACAGTTCCTAATCAGGGTGATCGCTAACCTGTCCGTTAACAACAGTCCTTACTCAGAGTGATCGGTAACCTGTCCGTTAACAACAGTCCTTACTCAGAGTGATCACTAACCTGTCTGTTAACAACAGTTCTTACTCCGAGTGATCGCTAACCTGTCCGTTAACAACAGTCCTTACTCAGAGTGATCGCTACCCTGTCCATTAACAACAGTTCTTACTCAGAGTGATCGCTAACCTGTCCATTAACAACTGTCCTTACTCAGAGTGATCGCCAACCTGTCCGTTAACAACAGTTCTTACTCAGAGTGATCGCTGACCTGTCCGTTAACAACAGTCCTTACTCTGAATGATCGCTAACCTGTCCATTAACAACAGTTCTTACTCAGAGAGATGGCTGACCTGTCCATTAACAACTGTCCTTACTCAGAGTGATCGCTAACCTGTCCGTTAACAACAGTCCTTACTCAGAGTGATCGCTAACCTGTCCGTTAACAACAGTCCTTACTCAGAGTGATCGCTAACCTGTCCATTAACAACAGTCCTTACTCAGAGAGATGGCTAACCTTTCCATTAACAACAGTCCTTACTCTGAGTGATCGCTAACCTGTCCGTTAACAACAGTTCTTACTCAGAGTGATCACTAACCTGTCCATTAACAACAGTTCTTACTCAGAGTGATCGCTAACCTGTCCGTTAACAACAGTCCTTACTCAGAGTGATCGCTAACCTGTCCGTTAACAACAGTCCTTACTCAGAGTGATCGCTAACCTGTCCATTAACAACAGTCCTTACTCAGAGTAATCGATATACTTCTTGTTCAATCTATTTGTTAATTTGATTTGTGTTTGATCCTGTGCTCAAGAATTTTTTCACATATATGATGGCAGTCAAGTTTATGGGCTAGGGAAACAAGAGTGTCCAGATTAAAACGCCGATCTCTGGCAGGTACATCAGGAATTAGATCCTGTGCCCATTATTTACAAAACACACGTGACCTTTATTTTTTTTTTTGATTGTTGTTTTACGCCGTACTCAAGAATATTTCACTTATGCGACGGGGGCCAGCATTATGGTGGGTGGAAACTGGGTAGAGCCCGGGGGAAACCCACGGCCATCCGCAGATTGCTTCCCACGTACGCATGTGACCTTTATGTTATGTTACACAAAATTAATATAAGATGTTTCGTGAAAGTAGGCCAAGTGGTGGACATGGTGTCCTACAGGTAGTTTACTTGTAAATCCACAGCTAAAGTGTCTTACATTGAGATATCCCGAGATACTCCTCAGTACAGGGGCACCCAGATCTAGGGCAATTACTTCTGTCACCACCTTACCCCACATCCAACCAAAGTGGGGGGTCAGTCGGGCAAAAATCTGTAACAGGGATAAAGTGAAACTTGTCACTCAGTAAAACATGAATGCTGAAGAAGACACTGTTATTATCAAGACCAGTTCAATTACAGTACAGTATCAGTAAAACCGAAGCTTATATACAACTTCATCCAGAAAAGAGCAAATCTTCAATCCATGATTACACGTCAACAATCTTATGTCAACATATGCAGCTATGTTCATGATTTGGTTAAATTCATGACCATGACCATAATTTTTGACCAAATAAATCTTATTTCTTTATGTACAATTCATTTCAACTATAACACCTAACCTAAACAAAATCCATGAAATTTTCAATTAATATTTAGGATTATTCAGTTTAGGCTAACTCAGTTGTAATAAATACTTGTATACATTTTTGCTGTAAGATCAAACCACCTGACTCCTACCTGAGTTTCATATTTCTTCTTCATGTTCTGCGTTTGTTTGGTCTTGTGCTCAACAGGGATGTATGTGAAATTGAATGATGAGAAGTTGTTGACGCTGCTGCTACTGGTCCCAGAAGCTGATTGGATGTGGACTGAGTCGCCACTGTTTTGACTGGTTGGTGGGTAGGAACTTTTCCCACTGCTGGTCTGAGAGCCTTCTCCATTTTCTCTGAGAGGGGGAAAACAACAACAACTTGTACAACACTGGGCTACCAAACCTTTTGTAATGCATTCAACTGTTGTTTACTAGCAATATGAAGTTCTATTACTACATAACTTAATTACTTAATACAAATTAAGGTCAAAAAATGGGAAAACTCGCAGTTTTACATCCATTATTTCTAATACCTTGAAACAAAATATTTCTTCGTATTTTGCAGTAATTCAGAAAAACGCACGACGATTCCTTCTCTGATGCTCCATTTTGCATGGTCATCTACATACATGTAGACAATACAATGAGTTACGATATACATGTACATGCATTGAGACATGTGAGGCAAGGTGTCAGAAATAGCTCTTACAATCTTGAGGCTCTCAGCTTCTGGTGTAGGTAATCCACCAGGTCTGTGGTGTTCACTTTCTTCTCTGTCACCTTATCCTTCTCCACAGACCTTACCTGTAATGAACAAACTCAAATTATACCCGGCCCAAGTTTAATTACATGTAGCCCCACATGTAGTTTTATTTATAATATTTTCCCTTATTTATTTGACTTGTGTTTTATCCTGAACCCAAGAATATCTATTTTGTGTGATGGTCAGGTTTATGGGTGAAAAAATTGAGAGAGTCCTGGTGAAATCAGCCCACAGACATGTACATGTGGTACAAGTGTACAAACCTGTCACAAAATATAACCTCAATGACTCCAATGACCTTGAAAAAAGGGACCAATTTTACAAAAAATGAACAGTGTTCTTCCTAATGCCTGAGTGTACCTGATTGTAGTTTCCCAGTTTCGCAAACCTGGCTCCAGGCATCCAAAAAATATCAGTGGAATGTTTTACGAAGAAGTGGATGGATGGACGGACGGACGGATGGATGGATGGATGGATGGATGGATGGATGGATGGATGGATGGATGGATGGATGGACGGACGGACGGACGGACGGACGGATGGATGGATAAATGGACGGATGGATGGATGGACGGACGGATTTAATTCTATAAGTTAATATAGGTTTACATGCCTTTAGGTTGTAGGATCTGAGACTATTCACTAACACATGTATGTGATTATCACCAAAACATGGCCATTTAAAACTTTTAACACACAACTGTTTCATCTATGTTTTTGTTTTGTCTGCCTTATTTGTCTTACCTTGACATGCCCAGTTTCTGAATCTTTAAGAATCACAATGTGTGATATAGACAATGTCTTACACCTCTCCTGAATGTCTTCAAGTGTCTGTAAAAGACAAATAGTGTTATTCTCTGTTTCTTCATTCTTCTAGGTAAAATACGAATGAGATCAAATACAGTGCACCTCACAGAGACTAGAGAATTCAATGTTTCAAATTTAAGTATGGTTTACTTCCATGTCAGCAATATTTCAACAACACCATGGTGTCCATTTCACTACTGCTGTCGACATATAAATGGAATAGATATTCAAGGACACCTAATTACATGTAAATGTTAATTCATGCTGACAGCACATCTGACCACATCAGACTGACCTGTAGAGCCTCATACAAGACCTCAGCCCTTAGACCTGCTGACCACAAGTCTCTGACCACATTCAATCTCTCCTTTAGCATGGCTTTATGTCCAATAGTACACACCAAAATGTCACTGGCACTTTGAGGCTGAAACAAAATGAATGACTGGCATGACCATAAGATTTGATTGTTAAAGTTTAAAACACCACATAAACTTTACCAAAATTTTAAGACACAAAATTCCATGGGTTCATAAAGTTGTATCCACATATACATGTATTATTTTTCCTCAGACAGAATCCTAGTTTTTTCATGTTTCATTAAGTAAAAGGGAGACTACTGTAGCACTGCGTCATGAATAATGGGCTTGTCCTGTAGCATATCTTTTTTTAATCTTACTGAGTGTATGGCAGTATACTTATTACAGTACAGTATTTCAAGTAAAGTAAAACCATACATGCACTTCAGTTATAAGAATCAGATATATATCAATCAGAATGTGGCCATACTTCAGTTAGAATGCGGCCATATTTCAGTCAGAATGAGGCCTCGGTTCAGTCAGAATGAGGCCATACTTCAGTTAAAATGAGGCCATGCTTCAGTCTGAATGAGGCCGTACAAGTAGTTCAGTAAGAATGAAGCATATTACAGTTAGAACAAGGCCATATTATAGTTAGAATAAGCCATACTTCAGTTAGTATGAGGACATACCAGTTAGAATGAGGCCATATTTCGGTTAGAATGAGGCCATACTTCAGTTACAAAGAGGCCATACTTCAGTCAGAATGAGGCCATATATCAGTCAGAAAGAGGCCATATGTGTAGTTCGGTAAGAATGAAGCCATATTACAGTTAGAACAAGGCCATATTACAGATAGAATGAGGCCATACTTCAGTTAGTATGAGGACATACCAGTTAGAATGAGGCCATATTTCGGTTAGAATGAGGCCATACTTCAGTCAGAATGAGACCATACTTCAGTCAGAATGAGGCCATATATCAGTCAGAATGAGGCCATATGTGTAGTTCGGTAAGAATGAAGCCATATTACAGTTAGAACAAGGCCATATTACAGATAGAATGAGGCCATACTTCGGTGTGAATAAGGCCATATTAAAGATAGAATGAGGCCATACTTCAGTTAAAATGAGGCCATGCTTCAGTCTGAATGAGGATGTACATGTAGTTCAGTACGAATAAAGCATATTACAGTTAGAACAAGGCCATATGATAGTCAGAACAAGGCCATATTATGGTTAGAACAAGGCCATATTACAGTAAGAATAAGCCATACTTCAGTTAGAATGAGGCCATACCAGTTAGAAATGAGGCCATACTTCGGCTAAAATGAGGCCATACTTCAGTCAGAATGAGGCCATACTTCAGTAACAATGAGGCCATACTTCAGTCAGAATGAGGCCATATGTGTAGTTTAGTAAGAATGAGGCCATACTTCGGTGTGAATAAGGTCACATTATAGATAGAATGAGGCCATACTTTGGTGTGAATAAGGCTATATTACAGATAGAATGAGGCCATACTTCAATATGAATAAGGCCATATTATATATAGAATGAGGCCATACTACAGTATGAATAAGGCCACATTATAGATAGAATAAGACCATACTTCCGTATGAATAAGGCCATATTACAGTTAAAACCATATCACAATTAGAACATCACCATACTTCAGATGAATAGATGAGGTCATTTTTTTTCAAACAAATTCCTATACAGATTGGAGGCTAAAGTGAGTTTCCATACCTCCTGGTACTCAATCATGGCATTGACAACCTTGTCAAATGCCACACTTACACCGACACCATGCTGGACAGTGGACGTATCAGTCAACATCGGGGTATGGAACTGGGAAATCTGCAATATATCAAACCCAACATGTTTTCACTGATGCCTGTGACTGTTACTAGTAAACACACAATTGTATTTTTGGAATTCCTCTTTAGATATCTTAAAACAATCTAATGGTTGAAATCCAAGAAAATTCAAACTCCACTGTAAATGCATGAAACTGATTTTTGCTTATTCACTCAACATGCACATTACACAGTATTTTACTTCCAAAGTTTTTCTTACCATTTTATTGTAACGTCCACCAGCTGCCAAGATGTCTGCCACAACACGTTTCTTTCTGCGGACATCTGACATCACTTGGAACACAACTCCAGAATACTGCTGGCAGTTGAAATGTAGGCCCAACGTGACAATATCCTATCAAAACAAAATCCAGGAAGTTACATGAAAGACAGTACAAAACAGTATTACTGTATAAACAAAAGTGTCATCACAATGGGATCACGATCTGGCCATGATAAAGACAATAAAGTTGTCCATCCATGCGTAGGATAGGACAAGTACTGTTTCTCCAGCTATCAATGCATTGGGAACTACCCTACATAACCATAAATTTCGTCCATGACTTGCCCATTTTTCCTCATTCCGACAGTTCTATTGATTTTAAACAGGTGTTTTGAGGTTTGCTCGGAACGTGGGATGATAGTTCACTGGAAAAAGTTTCAGTACCAAACAAAATTTTCTGTGACATTTATTAACCCCTAAAAATGCACTTTTGTGGGCGAAATTTTAGGTCATTTAGAGTAGCTGATCATCAAGTCTGCTGTCTGCACAATTGCTTTCCAGCGAGGCAGCCCTATTAGTATGCTGGCAAAGATAAAGTCATGTTACAAGATCACTCCATAGCATCATCATTGCATCATTGCTGCTTTAAACAACAAGGCATTCAGGGAATACCTGTCCCTGGCTTGACTGAGCAGTTTGTAAAATTGCATCATGTTCAAGTCATGTGATGCATTCAAATAATGATCTTTTAACCAAATTAAAGTAGAATGACTGACACTGTCATACACAGATATTATTCTCCAATTCAGATAGTGTTCCTATCTTGTCATTAAATCCACAAGAAAGGTCAAAATTATTATAATGTCACAGCTATGAGTGTTTATTGTATGCATAAGGATTGCAGAGCAGTGACTTTCTATGTTATGGGGTTGTAAATTGCAGTGGTAAAACACACGATTGGCTATCTGTGTACTATGAGTGGTCATTGTAACCTTATGATTGGCCAAAAACTTTAACCAAACTGGACAACATCACCACCACCGCCAGCGACGACATCTGATTCCCCTCTGACAATACCTCTCCTTGTCTCTTACAGGCGAGCTAAGGAAGGAAAAAAATGTACAAAAATCCACTATTAAGGAAATAATAACATCTATAAATGTACAAAAGTTACTTTGTGTTGTTGGTATCAAGTGGTTTTACCTTCATTTTCATCCCCAGCATATGAGCATGATTTAGCACCATGTCAATCTCATGAAGGCCTTGCTTAGCCAATGAGCCAGCCTGTAAGAGGACAAAATATCATGGTTACATCACTGACTCAGTTGTTTCACATGGTGTCCCCATTATTCAAACAGAGCCCAAAATGTTCACTACTAATAAACAGATCTCAAAATATAAACTTCAGAAGATAGCAAACTTTTCTTTGAAGATTTACATCAGCATATATCAGCCAGTGAATGATCAAAAAGCTTATAGACAATTAGTTATCAAGCTATCCATCCCATCACCCGCGCAAACACGTGCTAACCAAACATGCATGTATTTTATTTATTTATTTATTTAACTGGTGTTTATGTGATACTCAAGAATATTTCACTTACACAATGCCAGCCAGCATTATGGTAAGAGAAAACTGGAAAAGCCCTGGTGAAATCCACGACTATCCAAAGGTTGCTGGCAGAGGTTCTCACCATTGAAGAGGAAGCCAATATGAGCTGGACTTGAAGTCACAGCAATCACATTGGTGAGAGGCTCCCGAGTCACTGCATTATGCTAGCACACTAACCCCTTGGTCACATGTACTTTAGGTGTTGTGATAAGTTGTTTTGCTATCTCTTCTGCATATAGTTTTATGAACACTGTATTGTACCTCACATATTGTATCATACTTTCTACATGTACCTCTGCTATTACATATCATAGCATATAAATATTCATACGAACATTTGTGCTGTAAACCGCCTTAGTGGACATTGGTTCTTAGAAATCCTCCGTAAATAAATAAAGAAATGAATTTAACTGCTCAAACTGAGTCTGGTCTCACCTCTCCCTTGGTCTTGGTGATACATCTCAGTTTACTGGACACTTTGGCCAATGACCCCTCAAACTCTAGCAGCTCTATCAGTAAGCCTGCCAGGTGTTCACTCATGGACAAGTCACAAAGGATCTTGCGTGCTTCTGGCTTCTTCTGCTTGTCCAGCTAGTAATAAGAGAGAGAAGAAATGTTCTGTAGGGTTTGGTGGCCAGACACATGGAGTGAGATTGTCAAGAAAGTTTTCCATGCAAATCTGATATTATTTTGGTAAAAGTACGAAAAACAAAGCAACATCTCTACAGGAAAGCTCTTAATTAATTATTGAATTATTTGTCCATATTTGTACTTTCATTTCTAGACCAGTTTTACCTGGGATGAAAATGATCAAGGAGAAAGTTATTGAATCTAAAACACAAATCTATGCCGAAATCTGTGTGTTATACACATGTTAGCAAAAAACTTTTATGGAACCAGGTACTGGTATTTTGAGTGGGACTTCAAATCACACTAAATCTCAAAGCCAAAAAAGTTTCATTCAAGTTTACTTTCTGTGTTTCACTAAAAGCTTGGTATGTAAAAATGCACTTTCAGGAGCATGTAAGGGCCATAAAATGAAACTTTAGATGGAATTACTAGTAAGTTTTTCTGATAAGAAATACCTGAGTGATACTTTGAAAAACACACTGAACTATACAATTTATGTAAGTCGCCAACTGTAAGAACTGTGGTAAGTATGGTAAAAACCTAAGTTCACATAAACATTCAGGAAACTTGGCCCAGATTAATAAAGAGTATGTATGTAGGCTTGGGGTTTAACGTTGTACTTAACAAGTTTTCAGTCATCTGACTATGAGGAGTCATTAGGTGTGAATACTTATGGCAAGGTCTACACCACAAAAGTGCTGCTGCCACTGAAGCTTCATGCCGAAGACACCAGACATGACACCACATGCAGTCACATTATACTGACACCAGGCCAACCAGTCATGTTGCCTTGCTCTAACCAGCCGTCCAATAAAGAGTAAGATGAGAGTAATACCAGTATGTCCTGGACCAGGAGTAGAGTTTCCTCGTGCTTGTCCTCAGTGATACCACAGTGACTGAGAATAGCCTGGAGCAGCAGAGTGTGGTTCACACGTATGTAGTAGTTACGGTTCTGAAACACACCAAATAATGTCAGATAGTCATATAGAACACAATCATCACAAGGATATAGCGTCACATATAGGGAAATAAAAGAATAGCAAAATTCATTTAACACATTACTTCACGACTGCATCAATACTTTAATACCCTATTGACAGTGTTAGAAAAAGAAATGATAGTTTTGATCCTTTAATAATGAAATGCTACTCTGGCTATATACATAAAGAATCACAATTTGAGTTTAATACCTTTATTAATTAAAAAACATGTCAAACATCAAAAGACTAGGTACATGAATGAAGTGATATGTGAGGGAATTGCCATTGTTAATACTACCCATAATGCCCATGCATTGTCCATGAATAATTTGTAAGTCATGACCAGTCCATGACTAATTACACAGATGTGTGATGTCAAACTGCATCTTCTACAAGATTTAATAAGAGTGAAGATTACCTGAAGGGGAGGGAACTCTGTGATAATTTCCTGAACCACTTCTAGGATCTCAGCATCAGGAATAAAACTGGGCAGGAAGAAAACAAATTGTACAGTGAACATGTGGCTGGTAGCGTCACAGTATGCTGTACAGTAATGTAACTTTAATAATCCAGACTTATACAGAGTATATCAAATCTGCATATATGTATTCCACATTTGAAGTAAAGTATTACTAATATTAAAATAGAAATGTTTATTTTTGTTACTGCACATACCAGGCCTGCTTACATATGCTTTTCTCTTTGAGCTAAACACAAATTTTATAGCCTAATCAAAATCAATCTGAAACTCAGAGTACTGCAGTCACAGTACATGTCTCCTACTCTTGTACATGTCCCCTACTCTTGTACATGTCCCCTACTCTCGTACATGTCCCCTACTCTCTTACGTGTTCCCTACTCTCCTATGTGCCCCCTACTCTCGTACGTGCCCCCTACTCTCGCACGTGCCCCCTACTCTTGTACGTGCCCCCTACTCTCGTACGTGCCCCCTTACTCTCGTACATGTCGCCTACTCTCGTACGTGCCCCCTACTCTCGCACGTGCCCCCTACTCTTGTACGTCCCCCCTACTCTCGTACGTGCCCCCTTCTCTCGTACGTGCCCCCTTCTCTCGTACGTGTCCCCTACTCTCGTACATGTCCCCTACTCTCGTATGCGCCCCCTTCTCTCGTACATGTCCCCTACTCTCGTACATGTCCCCTACTCTCGTACATGTCCCTACTCTCGTACATGTCCCCTACTCTCGTACATGGCCCCTGCTCTCGTACATGTCCCCTACTCTCGTACATGTCCTCCACTCCCCTATATGTACCTGCTATTTAACACAATACAGTAGTACACACAAAATTCTAATATTGCTTAGTAAAGAAGATAGAAAGAATATTAGAAACACAGTTCACTTCAGTGTCTTGGTGATCATCCAACATTTAGTGCAATTATTATCGGGGATAAAATTACCTTTCCTGTGGCTATAAATCACACAATACACAGGTATATTGCAAACTTATAGAGACTGCTTACCTGCCTGGCGTGGTACTAACAATGTCAAATGCACACTCTGTCAGCTGTTTGGGGTGTAACCCAGATGGTTTCTTCTCTCTGTACACATGGTCGATGAAGTAACGCTTCATGGAATGTATGTTATTTCTGGCCACATATCTCGCAAATGGCACCTGATGCAATGATATATGAATATATATATTTTTGTCCGTTTAAACCGAATCCAAGAATATTGAACTTACATGAAAGTTTTGTGGTTTGTCTGTGGGAGAAAACTAAGCACCTTAATAGCTTCTTGACAGGACTCTTGAGGCTGGATCACACTTATGCAGGAAGTGTCCAGAGCATTAAGCTACATGGCCAATTCATAAATCTGTTCTGTCCATGATTCACATTTACATGCAAATCACAAATTTATTCCGGTGCACATGGAAATGAGCTCAAGGGTGGTACAGCTGTGGTTTCAGTTATGTTTTTCCTGCACCATCTCCACTGGCTGTAAAATGCCTTGTACAAGACAGCTCTGTCTGAATTTCACTCATACGACAGAGGTCAGCTTTATGGGTGATGGAAACTATGGAAAGCCTGAAGGAAACCCCAAACACCGGTATGGGACACCTGAATACCCTCCTGACATAAGCCATTACATGTACGTATTACATAAACATGTATGTCAATAAGAAACCACTTACCCTGAGATCATACTGGAGACTGACCACCCCACCACTATGGTCCATCAGATAGACGTGCTGGTCAGTGGGATCAGCAGAGCTCGATCGGGGGATTAGCAAGGGCGTGGCCAATCTGACCGCACCATGTCTCTGGAACACATGGGTCAGGCTGTCACACACCTGCTGCTGGATGAGGGCCGCTTTCTGAGAAAACACCATCTGACAAAGACACAAGAAAACCCCACCTGAGAAATACTCAAAAAAACACCAACTGAGAAATAGTCGAGAAAAACACCATCTGAGAAATACATAAAAAAACATCATCACAGAAATATATCAGAAAACACTTATACTATGTAAGTTATATTTGCTGGGACAACAACATCTGAGAAATACAAAAAAAAAAAAAGAAAAACCACTTAATGATATTTGCTGAGACAACACCATCAATGTCATGTCATGTCATACTTGTCATACAAATTTCAAAAACTACATGTTCAGTGATTTTCCAATTGATACAAATTATCCACTCTCACCTTTCTGTCATCCATGTCATATGTGAGATCTGTGGCAGGGTTAACAGGCTGGCAGAGCATGGCACTGATCATGTGCCTGTACGTCTTGCTCTGAGGGTTGGATATCGTGGACCTCAGCACCTCGTTAAGTTCCGCCTCCTCCATGAGCGGAGGAGGGAGGTAATCGGACTGTAACAGTTCCTGGGAGGAGGGCCTCTGTGAGGGGTCATGGTTCAGCAAAAGCCGCAAAACCTTAGCCTTGAAACACAACAAACTTACATCTGAATGCTGAGTATGCGGGAAATCAGTTATTATAAAAGAGGTTTTGAGATCTGCCTCTTTTTTTTGATCAGCTGATTTAGGAACAACAGTAACATTTTTTGACCTTTTTTTTTTTACTTTTTTATTGCCTTCAAAAATGCATTTTTTCTTGTTAATTTTTAACAAGTAAATACATTGAATATATCATAATATCTAACCTATGATATTAGAACAAGCCAACTATTACTATCCTAAATAAAGGTTTCATTTTATCAAGGTCAGTCTGTCAGCAACCTGCGAATGTGTTGTGAGTTTCCCCTGGGCCGGGCTTTCTTCCCCTATAATACTGGCCACCATAAAGGAAACATCCTTGAGTATGGTGAGTATGGCAAACTACCACATATTACACAAAATATAAGTGCTTAGTTTATACATGAAGAGCAGAATGGTGTAAAACACCATTCGAATAAACAAAGAAAATAAATAAGGTCACCACATCCAGGAAAATAGAACTGTGCACACTGCACCTTCAAACTACCACACATTACACAAATATAAGTTAGTTACATAAAGGCCAGAATGAAATTCCACATTAGTATGCGATAATCTATGCAGTGGGAAAATGATGCCTTTTTTAATAAAGTCTACACATAGCTTTATTTTATTTGTTTGTTTATATTTGCTTTTTTTTGCTTTTTATTTTTATTTGCCTTCAACATCAATGCAGTCACAGGATGGAATGTTCTTGTAGCTTGTGAGTCTTATTACCAATGTTACAACCTCTACCACCTGGCTATTTATTGTATGTAGAGCTCTCCAACGTTTGCCAGCTAACACCTGAATCTTTGGTTACATTAAGACTTTTTACCTGATTGGAAAGTTCATCAAAGTCCTCGGGGAACTTCACGTCTTCTTGTCTGAGAGTGGTGAGGATTTTCACTCTTTCCATCCCTGTTCCCAGAGGTCTGTAGCACATCTCAAAGAAGATGATACCCAGACTGTATATGTCAACTTTCTAAAAAACACAATATAATGACAGAAAATTCAAAGTGAAGATATATTAGCTGTACCCAGTTGTGGCAAGTTCAGACTAACCAAGCTTCCCCAGGCAAAGACTGTTTCTTTTGTACAATAATTCACAGATATTAAAGAAATTTCCACATTATAGCCCTAGATTTCTATTTGTTCCTTACAGAGTTGAGCTGCTAGGTTTTCCTTTCTGCCAACAACACATACACTAAATTATAACCTATGAGAAATACATGCATCTCTCACCATGTCAAATACTGGAAATAATTTCCATGACACATGTAAATCCTAGCATTTCTAACTGTAAGTATGGATTGTCTCCATGGTACAAATAACATGTTATGTAAGTCATAGAAACTTAGAAACAAGAATCATTCCTCATGAAGTTCCCCTCATTCTCATCCATGTTTACCTGATTGTAGCTGGCCTTGTTACCTCCCTTCATCATCTCTGGGCTAACATAGAGGGCAGTGCCGACCTTCCCTGTCAGGTTACTGTCAAAGGACGTCCCTGACCGTGATGACCCAAACTCGCCAGTGCTGAGTGACAAGAGGGCACTGTCCAGCAAGCCACTTTTCTGTAATGAACCAAAGACTGATTTTCAGAGTTTTTGATGACACAACCTGCAAGTTCTAACACAGCCATGTAAAAGATACTAATAAACGTAATCCTGACTGACCAAAGGAAACAATCGTTCTACATGTCATGAGAGATTGCTGTCGTTGAAAAACTCCAGTGATAATGCCTGTAAGCACAATGATACCTCTGCTGCAGTTTCAGTGTAACTGCAAGTCTCTAATTTAATTTTGGATACAAAATTGCATGGGTTGGATTGCCCAGTTTCAGGGCTTCACAAAAAGGATAATTTCATCAGTCAACAAAGAATAATACCTTGAGAATATGCCTGAATAAACACCGTGCAAACATGTGAAAAAGTTGAATAGATACAGTTGAGACATCTTTTCTGCGAAGAATATATACACTGTTTCCAATTTTGTGAACAGTCAGTAATTTGCTTTTGTAATCACTGTGTGCAAAAATGAAAACAATTAACTTCAGAAACCAAAGAACATTCATCAGGAATGTGTACCTTGACGATGACATCTGTCGTGGCGAGACCAAAGTCCCCTATCTTCACCTGGTCATTGGAGTCCAGGAAAATATTCACAGGCTTCAGGTCACGATGAATCATACCCTGAAGGTAAGAAAATCAGTCATGTCTTAAAATGCTTTTGTTTGCAGATTTCCTACAAACATATTCATGGTGTCTGCTCGATGGTGAAAAATGACATGGTGGCTAACGATTTTGTAGAATGTCAAGAGACAAAATTCTGTCACGATAATCTGAAATTTCAGTACGCACTGTTATTGAAAAAAAAAAACAACCCAAAAAAAATGAAGTTGTCATCATCAAATCCACAAATGACTATCATATTTAAAAATATGTTATTATCTTACTTGTTAAGAATATTTAGTTTGCTGAGCTCTGGAGACGTTGCAGAACTTCTTTTATCTTTCGTTCGACCACCAACAAATTCTTATGGCTGCTTATAATATGCACAGAGCCCGCACCCTTTAAAGATTCTGAATTCTCAGACTATTTCAAAGCCTAAAATTAATATTTCTAAGGCTACTTGGAATAAATATTCTACGCTTTGTTACACAAGCCTAAAGCATTGTAGCAAGAGTTCACCCTTTAGTGATCTTATCTTATCAAAGCATATCAAAGAAGTTGGAAAACAAATTTCCCTTTGAAAATGTCAACATCCTCTACACATAGCAAAGGTTGATAAGTTTCAAGACTTTTAAGGTCAGTAGCAATGTGTACTCTATACCTGTTCATGTATATGAGTCAATCCTTCCACAATCTCCCGGAATAACCTCCAGACGCGCTTCATGTCCTCATACAGGCCTGCGTCTATACAGTTTCTCAGGGTGCTCTTGTCACAGTACTCCATCTACACCACACACAAAAGGTAAAACACGACACATAAATCATTTTAAAAAAGAAGACAGTACTAGAGCAAATGGTGCTTAAAAAACATATGTAACTGTTTATTTTTGAAATGTTGTACAAATGAGATGTTGCAGTTTATAGTATGCAAAAAAATCACCCACATTGGGAAAATCAAAAGTGCTGCCATATTAACAATTTTAACCAATCAACAGGAGTTATTTCTGTAACATAAAGACACAGCTATTTCCGTTTACGTCACCCGAACCTTACTTTAAACCATATGTGCCAAGCATATGAGTGACACCTAATTGTTTCCGGTTGATTACCATGATGAACCATAAGGCTGCATAAAAAAATTCCCGAGTGAAAAGGTATGTACGCATTCACGTCTATTTCCACCCCTCTTCCTAAAAAATTCACGTTATGTTATTTGTTGTCTTATCTTGTTTTAGCCAGGATAACATTGTAGATAATGCCTGAGAGAAACCACTGCATCACACATGCAATGATGTAGTTAATGAAGCTTGGGATTGTTCTCAAAATCTTGTTGGTGAAAGGTCATAGTGGAAGAAACAAAATGCCAATAGTTTTTAGCAATTCCTTGAATGAATGTTATCACTGATTTGTATCTGAACATCTCTTAGATTTTCACCATAAAGCACCTATAAACTCAAAGATAATCTCAAAATGTACACTTTTCACCTATACATGCATAACACACCTGAATGTACAAGTACTGTACTTTAAGACAGCCTTCTGAAACATCTGCAGTCTCTGTATTGTGTTCTTTCAGCTTGGAATCCTGTAAATATCAAGAATGACTTTCAGTGACAGTTGGTGAGGAAATACACCAACACTATATTCCTTATGGATATACAACTTCTTGGTTTTTTAGCACATTTTAAAGTAGTTACTAGCATCGTTATAAAGTTATCAAATATCAAAGAGTCTCACATTTCATGAAAACATGTTTATCGATATGAGGCACAGAGACAAAGTTTGCATCACCCAAACTTTTCACCTGCCACGTTGCACATGTATATCCTGTGATGCGCTGAGGCAATTACCCATTCTACACAGGTGCGTCTGACATTTACGTATATGCTGAGGTTGATTGTTCAAAAGGGGCCTCCGTGGCTCAGTTGGTTAGCTCGCTAGCACAGCAAAATGACCCAGGAGCCTCTCACTAATACGGTCACTGTGAATTCAAGTCCAGCCCATGCTGGCTTCCTTCTCCGGCCGTACTTGGGAAGGTGTGTCAGCAACCTGCGGATGGTCATGGGTTTCCCCCGGGTTCTGCCCTGTTTCCTCCAACCATAATGTTGGCCTCCGTCGCATAAGTGAAATATTCTTGAGTACGGCATAGAACACCAATCGAATAAATAAATAAATAAATTATTCAGAAGTGTAGGAGTTACATCTTCACCCATGCCTCGTCCCAATGCACAACGTATACAGCTTTAGTCAGACTAACTTTTGAATAAAACGTCCAAGTTCTATATTTAGTAGACTTTTGAACAATAGGTTTAAGTTTCAATGTGAGCTCATGCAGGCACCTGATAACCTTCAGCCACATTGGGACTGAATTAAGTCACCAGATAATCATGCCTCACCTCATGTTCCGACCATCCATCCATCTTTGAGTTCCTCACACTCCCACCCTCAAACACAATGTCATCAGAGACGTCAGCATCGTGAAAGGGTCTGAAACATCAAGGAAGAAGTGCCCCTAAAAACTTATTTGTATTTTGGCTACTCTTCCTACATTGCCCTTCACGCATCATACATGCAAATGTTGAAAACTTATGATTCCACAGAAATAGGTATTTGAGTAATTCAGCGCAGAACTCGGACAAATAAGCTGACAGATACAGATAATTTAGCGGGCAGATACTCAAAGAGGAACACACCAAAATACATTTCTATAACAAAACATTTCAGCTAGCTATGCTCATATTTCATGAAATCGTTAATTATTAATTTTTCGACTACTTACATGTATATGTTAAGTAATGAAATATTGACACTCACAAAAATGAAGCACCAAAGACATCATTTTCATCATCATCATCGTCGTCGTCATCGTCATCATCCTCCTCCTCCT
Organism: Liolophura sinensis; assembly: GCF_032854445.1. Lineage (NCBI taxonomy): Eukaryota > Metazoa > Mollusca > Polyplacophora > Chitonida > Chitonidae > Liolophura > Liolophura sinensis. Next base: position 65,953,653 of record NC_088300.1, read on the forward strand.
CATCATCATTTGCATTGTTTTGGCTCTGGTCACCAGACACACTCCAGTCTGAGGATCCCTCTGCTCTTGCCGGAAACTGGTCTTCAAAATTGTCTGTCAAATTTAGGCTGTTCCTCAACTTAGGGATAAGGCTGTCCTTTATGGGACTTGATCCCTGTGCTTTCTGGGAGCTGGACGTCAGAGTGGCAATAGAAGAATCATCACTGTAAGCTGGGTCATCACTGGTTTCTATCCAAGAATTGTAGTACCTGTATTTAGTGGAATAGAAATGGACAAAGATAAATAAGTGCATTTTATACAATGACCCTTACATATTTATTGTTAGAGTGTTACAAACTCAAAAGATGCCCGTTATGGCAGAGTGAATGTTGGAGAGACAATGTCATCACTATGATCGAAAAAATACACAGGATCGTCTTATTGTAAACTCTTTTAAGTAGATCTTCAAATACAGTGTTGAAAAGGCCGAGTGTCAATTTTAAAGTAATGTGACTTGTTTATTATCAACAGCCTAGTAAGGACAACAAGTGACCTAATTTTAGAACTAAGTGAAGCGAGTCTGCAGTGATAAAGCAATGAAGGTTACACAGACAGATGGCAGCCTGCATGGAAAGCTGGGCAGACAATGCCCTTAATCAGATGGGTGAGTTGGCACTATGTTGACAATCGTACCTTACCACGTTCTCATGGTTTAACCTGGACAAAAGCTTCACCTCACGTGTGATTTTCTTGTTGAACTGTTTACTCTTTGGATTCAGTGGTATTCTTTTAATGGCATAATACCTACCATCTAGCTTGTTTCTAACCTGCAAGTGAAAACAGAGGTTCAGCTTGATTCCTGTATAACAAATACACGTATTTATAAAGAAACTCAACATCTGTATCAGTTTATATATTTAATCAAACGACAGAGTAAAGAATATTCCACTTAATGACATCACAGTGGTAAAGTGTATGAACTGAAAACCAAGAAGAATGTGAAGACCACACTGAAGTTTGCTACATGTACGTTGTATGTACACATGTACATGACAAACCTCCTGACCTAACACCAAGCCTATGCAACCAATATCACATGGATTAGATCCTCCTCATTACAGTAATAATTATTTTTTACATTTTCCAATCCCTAGAAAACCCTGTATCAGTTCTACTGGTACATGAATCCTATCCTAAATCGCATCCTCAAATCCTCTTTTAGCGGTCCATATTTATTTTGCTAACCTTCATCACTTTTCAAACAGTCTATACTTGTATTATTTTCCTCACTTTGATCACACCCCAAACTGCGACGTACGACTACCGCAAATTCTCCTTTTAACAATGTATACTTTTGTTGCCTTGATACACCTATATAACATCTCCAAATCCTAGCCAGACTATGTAGGTACCATGGAAACATCACCCAATCCTCCTCATGTTATTTACCTTGATATATCTTAATTCTCTCGAGTCCAGTTATCTCGATACCATTCCCAATTCCTCTTCATACTAATTACCTTGATAACATCCCCAAATCCTCCTTTACCCAGAGATTTGAGGATGGCAAACTCTGTGGTAAGTCTGGACTGACCGCTGGCCTCATACGAAGTCACCATAGGGATATCTGCAGTCTCTTCCTCCTCCAGGGCTAAAGATTTGTTTACATCTACAATTGGCAAAATTATATAGAAATATAGACAAGAATATCACAGAATATAAACTGCTATAAAAATTATGAAATAATGAATCAGGAAATGACATGAGATGAGTATAACTCTGATCCCAATTGAGATTTTTATTATGTTTTGACTTGAGTTGAAAAGTTCAGGAAAGTAGAACAGAATAGAACTTGTTCCAACTTTCAATCAAGAACACCCAATTGACCAATCAGAAGCAGTACTGTTGCAAAGAGGTCAACCGGATGTCCCACACTTTGGTTACAAATGTTCAAGCTTTATGTGATGTCATGAGGTCACAAATGCTTTCCCTGGGAATGGAATGAAAAGTAACGTAGTGACAGTGAAGGGGTCATGGGACACCAGATGTGTTTCCATCATGGATTCATCCATGGTTGATCCGGATCAATTCATTTGAGAGTTATTAAAGTAAAGTTGAAAATGTGAAAAGAGAAATACATGTACCTCCACAAATTACACGTAGGTATATACACGTAGTTACGGTAATGTTTGTCAACTGCTCGATAATGGAGATAACACTGTAGCAAAACACTGTATTTCACCTAGAGTTCAGCACTTTTCATGTGACATTTTGTTTGATTCTGACTGATTCACCACCTTATAAGGACCACTGAGGAGTTTTTTGTGAAGTTTGACACTTAACACTGTAACAAAACACGGTATTTCACCTAGAGTTCAGCACTTTTCATGTGACATTTTGTTTGATTCTGACTGATTCACCCACCTTATAAGGACAACTGAGGAGTTTTTTGTGAAGTTTGACTAATTTCTTATCAGAAAAAAACCGTTGGCATCAAAGTATCATTTTAAAGCTTTTATGTGCTTCTGAAAGTGCATTTTCACAGACCAAACATTGGGTGAAATACAGTATATAAAAGGTATGTATGTATGTATGTATGTATAACTTTCTTTTCAAAGAGTAATAATGATACAAATGTACACATAGCTTTGTCAGGTCTCAAGAACTGTTCTTCCAGAGTCCCTCTATATAATACATTATCTTACAATATTTACAGGAGAAAAGAGACACATCAACTTACATGTAACGTAATATTACAGAGATCATCAAAACAAATAAATTTACAGTAGTTTGGTGATAGAATCACTGTTTAGCCCAAGTTTATAATACAATAATACAGGTTAACTCTGAACACCAGCAGAGTTCTCTATTCTTATGTTAATTATTCACTTGTGGAAACTTGTTGCACCTTGTATCTGTGTACTGGCCACACAACTGCTGTTAGTGTTCAGACCAGTGGGGACTGGGTGTCGCACAAAGTTGTGGTCCAGTAACTGACCAGCTGACCACCTGTGTCTCTCATCTCGAATCAAACATCTGGAGGAAAACAATATATATGTACTTACAGAGTGCTGAACATTCTTATCCATAAACTATATATTTCATGTCAGTAAAGTCCAGCTGAGGAAGATAGACAATGGTTTTTCACTTCACTTTTTTTAAAACTGTCTTTAAAAAGTTGCTGCTTACTCCTGAATGGTACCCTTTTAACATGTGCTATTGTCCTGGCACCCGTACACTGTATTACTTTAAAATCCTGTATTACTTTGTAGTACGTATATGTATTTTGATTTAAAAAAAAAAACCAACAACTGACTTAGAGAGGAAATCCTGGAACTCAGGAGAGAAGCCAGCTGGAATCTCGGGGAGGATCTCTGTGACCTCTTGTCCATCAGCCAATGACAACAACAACAACCCCTAGCAACCAGAGGAAAGGAGTATTTTATTGTTCAATGTAATACATGAGTAGTGTAGATATTTATTTTGCCATTTCTTTATGATGGAAAAATAACATTTAGAAATATCACGTCAAAATAAGCCTTTCATTCTCCTTATGATGGCAAAATAAAGTGCCAAAATATTGAGTCAAAATGATTTTTTTGTCTTTTTTCATTCTGATTTACACCACTTGCATATTACGTTAAACTAAACGGTGGTATATTTATATACATATATATATATACAAATATAAAACTAAACTAAACCAAACTAAACTAAATTAAAAACTAATCGGTGAAATATATATATATGTATATATATGTTCAATATACTGTATAAGACCATCATACAGTTATCAGTTATCTGCCATGTCTGCTGGCAGCAAGCATCAGCCAGTAGCTCCCGAATAGCTTAAAACCGATTGTGAAACTGAAACTGTGTATATATTTACTTTACATTTATCTGAATGGTGTTAAATAGTGTACCGTACTCAAAAATGTTTCACATAAACATATATGAATGTAATCAGGTTTAAGACTAGCACAAAGTAAATTACGATACATCTGCCAGGTACACATGTATATGACTAACCTCTCTGACCGTTCATGATATCAGCAGACCACAGCAATAACACTAGATTAAGAATGATAGGCCAATTGCCCTGAGTAGCTGTGTGTCTTTGCATCCAGTTTTTTGGCTTGGCTTGGGGTCTACTTTTACTTTACACAGAAAAACTGACTATGATCACTATGAGATGTTGGGCCTTCATCAGCTTTGTAAATGAGAATTTTCCCCGTGTATTTTATGTACTGCCGTGCCCCTAAAAGTTGGCGGAAATGTATCAGAGCACATGAACACCTCTTACCAGCTGATAGATATCTCCTTTCTTTCCACCTCTGCCAATTACTGGAGTCTGAATACCTGTAAACCTGACCCCTGGTCGCTGGTTCTCCACAGACTCGTACAAATCTGACAGTCTATAAACAAATGTACAGGTTTTCATGTGGTTTTCAGATTTATCCAAATTGTATAACAATGGCTTAATGCAGCAGACTGGCCACAATGCTAACATATCTATCGTGCTGCCTCACTGGAATAATATGCTGAAAACATCAGACATAATATCCATACCTGCAAGAGTGTACTGACACTGGTCTACACAGTATACTTCCCAACTTTTCGGTCTTACATGTTGGCATGACCTTAACCCGTCAGTATAACCTCTTGGTCACCACGCAAGTATGTGGTATGATTTATCCTACATATATTTCTGACATGAGTTTGACACATTATTATAAAGATTATTAATATTTCCCACAGTACATGTATGAAAATCTACCAGGAGCTTGATGGCTTTCAACTAGATCCTTAATTCTCAAATGCAAATTGCATACCTTTTCTGAATACTGTAGTCAGTCAATCTGACACTTCCTGTGTCATCTAGTAAAACACTAGAAGCCTACAAAAAAAAAAAAACAATACTAATGAATTTCTGTATTTTTACCATTTATATTTTACTGAAGAAACAGAATCTGAACACATAAGAAAAAAATCATCATTTTTGAAGCAGAGGCATGTGCTGCTCACAGGCTATTGAAAAATGTTGTTACATGCCTATACACATTTATTTACTGATTTATTTGATTGTTTTTTATGCCATACACAAAACTATGACCTCAGTCAAGTACATAAAGGCAAAAGACCTCACTGGAAACCTGCACAAGTAAGGCCACAGTCAAACCAGTGAATCTGTTTGATTCAATAACGCTGGAGAATTTTCAGCAGAAGTAAGTGAAGGATAGTATATATGGTCTATATCATTGTCTATATTGTCTATATCTATCTACACACAAATAAATGACAAGTAGTTAGCCACTTACCCTGATGTTTTTGTGGACGACAGCCTTACTATGAAGGTGATCTATTGCCTGCAGGATCTGCTCTGTGTACAGTCTCAGTAGCTCCACGGGGACAGGGGTCTTACTTCTGAGGTACATGTCTAAATTACCTCCTCCACAGTACTCTGATAGAACCTATAAAAACAAAGTTATGTACCAAAATCAAAATCAAGCTGTCATTTTGTTCATTTCTCATAAAAATAATTCGTGCATAGATTCACAGGTATTAAGGAAGTTATAATTACGCGTGGGATTCGACACGGTCACTCACATAAACTATAATTTTGCCAGCCTCCTGTTCATACTTTAACCCCAGGTAATGCACAAGGTTGGCATGCTTCAGACGTAACAACGACAACAACTCCTGCTCAATACTGGTAATCTGGGCGCAAAAAAAGATAAAAGACAAACAAAAAATCAATTTGGTTAACTCTCTAGCAAATTAATCTGGATTTAATATACTCTGGTTCTTCAAATTTTTAGAACAGATCCTAGTGCTGGAAGCAAACTATTACACTCATCTTTCAGGGCTTTTTTGTTTTTGAAGAGTAAACATATCTACATGTATATGTGGTTCATTAGATGGGCTAACCATGTGAGAAGACAGAAATTGTGTATTCCTGTTACATGCGTGTGGGCTATAACAAGCACACCAGATGTCCATAAAATTTAAAGAATTTCAGTAATTTCAGTGATTTTAAGACATCAACAAAATACAGACACAACATGATAACAATAAAGTCTGGAAAGATACAATGCATGGTGGGAATAAAGCTTAGGTTGAGCTTGTTCTATCCCATGTATAAGTAATAACAGCATTGGAGGGGTGAGGCTGACATTTTAGTTTGTGTCTAAATAACTGTTTTTCTTTCTAAATATATATGAATTTATTTTACCTCAACTATGCCTTAATGGTGTAATGTTAGAATGAAGATTGCAGCTTAGAAAGTAGAAAAGATTTTAATAAAGACTGACAGTGCAATTTAGAAGAAACTGATCTTAGTGTTAATGGAAGCTTGTTCCATTCCGTAGGACGGGAAGTTCTGAATAAATAATACGATAGATTTGTTTTATACAATGGTTTGCGGAAGGCTAGATGTCTATCTTGCATGTCATACGGATTTAAAATTTCTTGTTTGATCAAACAGGGCTTTGAACTTACAGGAATAGTGTCTATGGAATAAAAGTAAATGTGAGTTGGTAACAGAGTAGAAAACAGAGATAGTTCAGCGAGGGTTTTTTCAGTTCACAAAAATGCGGTATCTAGGTTTTACTATCACGTTGTACTGGCAATCATGCTTTGTTATCATTTCTTTTACCTCCTGCCAGCTGTCAGTACTGAAAGAGAGACATATCAAATTATGGTGGCTAAATAATGTAACCTCAGTTATTTTGAATACAGGGTTGAATGAAATGTGAGCAGCCAAAACCATCTTTTCTGACATAACTTTATAAATCATTTTTTAATCTAGAATTCTTACAAGTCTATGGCGCCATTACGATATTTTTTACACATTCACCAAAACAATATTATTTTATTTCTTACCTCACCCACTCACAGTGCTGCTGTCAAAATCAGAGATTCATTTTAGCTATATTGTGAGCGGTTTAAATTGTATATGGCTATACAACAATGTACATGTATTAAACAGATGGAAGCTTTTCTACTTTTTTTTTTTTTGCACATTAATAACGATGTAATTGTATAAAGCAGAACCTGTTTAAGGTAAGCCTTAGCCTCGCTATCCTCCTCCTCTCTCTCAGGGGGCAGTCTGCGGGCCACATGTCTCCACTTTAACACCCACTCTGTCACCGTGACCAGTTCCCCCGTTAGAGTGTCCATGCCAGCAAATACTGTGCTCCCTCGTACACTGTGACCTGTGTTATAAGTCATCACTTCAGTTAACCACATCAGAGCACATAAACTTCTTACGCCTAAAAGATGTGATTACCTGCAAACTGCTCCTTAAAAAATAAATTGCAAATTATATTTTTAAGGCACATAAACAGGTAAGTATTAGGTATCTTGAAATTTATTTGACACACTATGTTTGTTGTCAGTCTGTTTTGCTCTTGTTTATAAACAAACCCATATTATCATTATTTTTTTCACATAATTTAAAAAAAAATGTTTCCTGATCAAACCATGTAACTCATAAATGTCCCAAATTCAAGTCTCAGTCTAACAAGTGAGAGCTGCAACTAAGCCGGTAACAGTGGTCACAAGCTGATTCTCTAAACAATGTTTGAAGCACTCTCATATTTTAAACAAATTTTAAGCACACCTGAATTCCCTTCCAAAGTGCTTGATGCATATAATGGGTCACATTTTGCATCCTGTCCATTTATTATTAATATGCTGGCAGAGCTTCCCATGTACGAAGAGGAAGCCTGTTTGAGCTGAACTTGAACTGACAGCGACTGCATTGGTGAGAGGCCTCTGGGTCATTGCACCATACTGACGCTAACCACTGAGGCCCTGGATTAGCAGTGCAGTACTACTGTACACATAATAACACAGACATGATGGCTGTGAGGTTCCTGACCTAGATACTTCCCCCTGCACACTTTCCTCGGCACTTTAGTTGTGAATTCCAGGACAGCTGTTCCTTGGGAAGGCCGCCTATGCACAACAGGGCGGGCATCATCTTCACAGCTGCTGGAGCGGTTCACTTTCGGGGTGCTGGTTTTTCTGAGGAGAAAACTAATACTAATTACACATCAAATACTTGTATCATACAGGCGCTGTGGCCCTGTCTCTCCCTGCGAAAACCTATTTGTACCCATATTCACAGCAGATAGAATTATTATGACATAAACGATACATGTAAAAAAAACTCAACAATGATCTAAGTCAAAAAAGAGGAAACTTTAACTGTTTGCATGAAAGTAAGTCTGATAAAAACTCTCCTAAGTTATTTTATTTGTGACAATGTATTTGTTCAGTGATGAATTAAATGCAAGCTTACCTACATGGACTTAATACTTGACAGTTTTAATCTGAAGTATAAGTGCTACATGTATATACATGTACAAGATCTATGTAAATATACACACTGAATGATAATGAAAGTAAAAGTAAAACAGTTGCAACCCTTAAAGTCTAACATGATTATTTAGAGCTTCAAATATAATCAGTATCTTCAATCTTATATGTTATGCAACCTTCAAAAACAAAATGACTTCAACTGGGCTGCACCCTTGAGGTTACTCTACCATTTTAGAGGTGAGTGAATGAGTGCTTGGGGTTTAACGTCGTACTCAACAATTTTTCAGTCATATGACGACGAAGGAATCCTTAGGGTGCATGTAACTGTAATGTGCCTCCTTGTTGCAGGACGGATTTCCACCACTCTTTTATTTAGTGCTGCTTCACTGAGACGACTTACCGAAGGCAAGTAAGCCGACCCGCCCGAGCCATTATACTGATATGGGTCAACCAGTCATTGCACTATCTCCTTCATGTTGAACGCCAAGCGAGGAAGTTACATCTTCCTCTTTTAAAGTCTTAGGTGTGACTCGATCAAGGATTGATCCTGGATCTACTGGTCCCAAAGCGGACGCTCTACCAACTGTGCTATCCGGGCCGGTCCGTTTTAGAGGTGTGTTTTATGAGTAAGCTCATGGTTAGGTGGGACCTTAAAAAATGGCTAGTGGAAAGTTTCCGAGTTAAATTGGTATATGCTGGTTGCTAACCTCCCTTTAAGCCAGATTTTAATTTTGTAAACAAGTTTGGAAAGCCCAGCATAATCGTTGTGTATTTTTTTAATCCACTCAGGGGTAATTTTAAAATCATGGCCATAATTAAATCCAATAGACAACTTCGGCTAACTTTTACACTGAAAACATCGACTTCATTTACAATCTCTTAACATTTCTGCAACTCTTAAATGTTGGTATCATGTTTTATTGTATTCTGTTACCTAGAAAATATTTGTCGCTGTTGTGACATAACCTACATACTGCATGCTGATTAAGGTCCCGCTTCACGCCTCAAAAACTAATCTCACGTTATGTCATAGTCGCTGTAGTTCAACAAGGAAGTTAATTCAGAGCAGGCCTATTACGATTTGGATAACTTACATATCCTCCATTTCATGTGGCAAACATCTGAGCAGCATGAACACAGATTTATTCTAATTTACCACCAGAGACAGTCAGTCATAACTAAGGGGGATAACTCTTGACACCACAGTTTCTAAACGAAAAACCGTGATACTTTCAACTGTTTTACAAGGGAATTACATGTACCTGTTTCTGAGTATTCTGTGATCCCTTTCTGGTGCACTACTAACACCAGGATGCTCTGAGCGTGATGACGGCGGGGTCTGTGAGCGGGGGCGTATGGGCATGTCACGTACCTCTGGGGAAATGGAGACCTGGTCTGAGGGTGGGTAGATTGGGGAGCTTTCGGGGGAGTTGCTCTGAATATAATATACATAAACACAGTCAAGATCAACAAAGATAATTCAACTGATGCCTGTATCAGCATGAAGGGTAGATCTCTAATTATCAATATGAAATTAAGATCGTTATATAATAAATCTATGACATCATCTACACCAATATGCCAATTCAAGATGAAATATCGAAATAAAACACATCTAATAAACGTACAAATCTTAATTCCTCAGATCGTCTTTTGCTTCCACTACGTATCGCTTGTTGCCGTCTGGAAATCTCATCCTCTAAATTCTGTCTCTGTACAAAAAGTTTAAAAAAAAAAAATCAATACATAATCAGTGACACATATCTGCTGTCAGAATACATATGACGATTGCCTCATGTCTTGATAATGGTTATTAGATAAACCAAAATGCCATAATTATTGTGAGTTACCCCACTACAGTTCAGTATATATTTAACACAACCATACCCCGATTCTCCAATCCTTTAAACCCTTACTGCAAATCAATATTTTGAAACATTCTGAGGAAATTAGGGGCTGTGCAGAAAGAGTCTGAACACTTTTATGAAGCTTGTATCTTTAGCGACACAAACAAATTATTTTAGCTTAACTTTCACTACATTTATAAAAATAAAGTTCACCGCAAAAAAGTTCTTTTACATCACGAAATGGTTAAAGGTCTACAGCGGTCACATGTCCATTAGTAATGACCAAGTCAATGATCACCGTGTGTCTCAAGTATTGGCCAATAAATTAAGAGAAATAAGAGAAAACTTTAACCAATCCTTGTTGTTACTGTATTTTCTGTAGCACTTTCTTATTTAACATGTGGCCTTGTACAAAATAGAATATAATACATTTAATACATAATCTCAAAACAAACTTACGCTTAAAGTAAATGTTCTATACTACCATGTTTGTTTATTTACAACTCAAACCTCTTTCTCTTCCATTCTTCGCAATAGATCCTTTCTTTTCTTCCTCTCTTGCTCAAGTATTTCCTCCTGCCTTCTCTTGTTTGTCATCATTTCTTCGTAAAAGGATTTCGATGGGGGTTCATTATTAGCGTGTAAAAACTTTTCAATGGATTGAGCCAATTCCCAGATCATTACCTAGAAAAAAATAATCATTTATTTTTATTTCATTATCAGACACACTCAAAGATTTACCAGTTTACAGTAGACCCAATAAACGGTTTTACGGAGGGGAAAAAGCTGGATATGTGTAGACAATATGGACTCGTCACAAGAATAGTACTCAAGGACTTTCTAGCATATAGTAAACATAATCTCACTACCTGACTCAGTAATACCTGCTTTAACCCTGCCCAATGACCTAAGTCTTAGAACCAATCAGAGGTGTCTTTTCAAGGAACCAAGAATAGAGTTTTCAAGGTAATTTGAATAGCTGTCACTACATTCTTAACTACTAAAGCAAGAATCCAACTGGACAAACAGTGAATGGGATCGGAGTAAGGGTACCTTCAGATCTGGTAAAAGACAAGGATTAGCAGTGCAGTACTATTGTACACATAATAACAGACATGATGGCTGTGATGTTCCTGACCTAGATATTTCCCCTTGCAAAGGAGAGTTAATTAAATGTCTTCTATTTAATTTTGATTAACTAAATGACCTAAAATGACCTAAAAATTCAACCACAAAAGAGCAATTTTGGAGGCAAATAAATGTCATGAAATATTATCTCTGGTGCTAAAATTTAACTTTTCCCAGTTGGATATTGTCCTACAGTGTGTACCTTCCAAACACCTCTCAAAGCACCTTCTAAAATCAATAAAGCTCCCAGAATCTGGGAAAATGAGCAACTTATATACAGACAAAAATTTTAGGTCATTTACGGTATTTGTTGCTTGATGTATTCATGACACATGTAAATACTTAAATGTCACTATTGTCTCTTTAATATATTCCCTTTTATTACATTTTCTCAGTAAATAGTATTAATAAATTAATAATGAAATATGGAAATGCCATGCTGTAGTAACAGTCATACATGGACAGCACTCCTCATGACATCAGCATATCTGTATACATTCATACCTCGCCTTTAAGATCTTTAGCCATATCCATCAGCTGATCTTGAAGAGTTGCCAACAAAGAATTAGAGAGGCCTCGGTGATTTTCCAGTCTGATCTCCGGTATTCTGGCAACGTTTGAAATGAAAAGGCAAGTTTATAGCATCCTACTGTCAATATCTGTTACGCTGAAATTATTAAAAACATTAAACTTCAATTCAAAAAGAAAACTGATAGAAAAATAATAATCAGCATATCTCTATTATCCTAATTTCTCAACTTTTTTTTGCACATGAAAGAGCAACTTTTCCATATAATTTATAATTTTCCCAAATAAAATGTATTACCTTATCTGTCTACACAGAATAATGTCAGCATATGCTTGAACATCTTGCAAAACATGTGAGCATTTCATGAATTACTTCAATGTGAAACGTTTAAAAAGTTCACACTTCTCACTTGTAAGCACCACTAATGCACTATGCTCTTTCTTAAGAAAAACAATGCTAAGTTCTCACATCAAAAGTAACCAACAAAATACAAGCTTTTTTCAGTGGAAGTCAACTGACTGAGGCAAAGTTTGAACAACACAGAATAATTACACAACTGATAATGTACTGTAAATTAAAACTTCACCCAAGAAATTGCATTTTTGGAGGCAAACAAAAGCCATGAGATATTACTTTTGGTGCCAACATATTTTTGTAAAAAGAAAAGTATCCTTCCTTCCAAAAAAACCTAAAACCACCTTCCTAAGATCAGTACTCTCAGAATCAGGTAAAATGTGCCATTTAGTCATTGGTGACATTTACGGTCATTTGTCACGGGTTCATTTAACTACTGTCAACACATACTCATCTGGGTATCTCACTGGACACTTCACTATGAGGTCCACCTGGACATGTGCTTCTTTATGTCCATTCATGCTGTGCTGAGGACGAAGAGTAAGCTGAATCTCTGGTGGGCGGGGCACCTTAAACAGGAGATCAGACTGGTTGATTCATTCATTAGTGTATAATGCTGTATTCAATAATTTTTCACTTCTATCAAGGCAGTGAGGTTTATTAGCTTAAATAAGCCCTCAAGCTTTGCCAAGTCCCTACTAAAGATGTGTATATATTTATTTGATTGGTGTTTTACGCCATGCTCAAGAATGTTTCACTTATACGACGGTGGACAGCATTATGGTGGGAAGACACCAAGCAGGGCCCTGTGGAAACCCACGACCATCCACAGGTTCCTGAGAGACACAGTAATAGCCAGCGAACTCTGCAGCTGTGATTTTCACAGCTAAGATGGCAAAATGACGGTCTAATTCTGCACACACAGCTTGAGTAAATATTTCAAGTTCAAACACAGATCACCTTAACAGAAGTCTGTCAGAAGTCCTAAGCATCCTTTCAAGATTTACATGTAATGCAAATGCTCAATTATTGAATACCATCTGCATTCAGCAACCTTACAGTCAGTCAGGCAGAACCAGTGTGGGCAGAACCAGTTGCTGTAGCGTCAGAAATTTATTTATTTTGTCAATTTGTGTGGTTGTCACGGATCGTTTTTGGTTCGGCGAGAATATGAGCAGGTCAGTTGATTATGGGGACCACTCGGTTGACATTGATTAATTCTAGGGAATGCGCGTGTGAAGATGCTGTAAACGTGGCTTACCGTCGATCCGACACTTCGTGTTGGTCGATACAGAGTTACATTTCGCAACTTTCAGTATCCGTAAATCAAAGGTATAACTTTGACAACATAATTTACACATTAAAAAAATCAACTGTAAGTAGCAGCTTTCTGCTTTCAGTTTTAACCGATGAAGTGGGACCGGATGGCCCAGGATAACACACCTTCCACGAATCCCTCTCTCGCAGATCAACAACATCTTCCATATAAACAGACTTTAACACTTGTAACTCATCTTCCTGGCGTTCTCTGAAGGAATCTGCAGCCATGTTGGCTGACTCCTCCCACTGTTATTCATTCAACTTCTCACAGGGCATATTTGTCTTTACAGCCTCAATAATCTCAGCAAATTTAACGTCTTGCTCGCTCTTCTTTCGGCACTGTCAGCCATCGTTGTTTACAACGGTCAAAGTGTAGCAGCGTGCGTTTTGATTTGCCAATACTTGTTACTCACAAAACGTATTTCAGCTGCTTTTTAAAACGTAAAATATATTTCAATGTTCAAAGAAGTATTGCAAATGAAAATATACTTCAATCGTTTTAACGAACAAAAATCCTTCTTTTATTTTCCTCGAATTGCGATTATCCTTTACATCCGGTTGCATCATGGACACAACAAGTGCACGTGTGGAGTCTGTTAACGCTGCGCCTGCATCATCAGCTGGCAAAGACATAAAACCAAAACCAGATTTGTTTGACCCCGAAGAATATACTCTAAGGAAACGCCTGCCCCCAAGACTCCCCAAGCGCAAAAATGATATATACGTCAGTCGAAAAACGGACTTCAAACAGCAGTTTGCTCGCTGTCAAAAACTATTCGATTCTGGTTGGAATGAAGTTTATATTCACGGTTTAGGTGCTGCAATCAACAGAGCAGTCAACCTAGCGTTACAGCTTAAAGACAAAGGGATGGGAACTCTGGACCTGGCGGTTCACACTTCAACAGTTGAACTAACAGACGACTTCGAGCCAGAGACTGACGACCTGGAACCTGAAAGCAGGTCTAGAAATAATTCCACGGTTCATATTAAAGTTTTTCGTCTGAAGGAATTTCAAATGGAAAAGGACGCCACACTAGAAGCTGTTGCAAGTACTCTTAAGCAAAAGCACCACATGAAAGATTCCTCCTAGAATGAGATTTGTGTGCACTTGTTTTTGTCATCAACTACACCAGCAAATGTGTAAAACAAATGTATGCATGTACATGACTGCAACTGTGTCATTCAGTACTTTGAGTGTGGAATGACTGACATATTAAAACACGCGTTCATGTACCGCAGACCAGCCAATTACTGTCAGATTTTATGTCTTCAATTCCCTAAAAAATGCTAGAGAAGACTAAGCTAATTGTCATTTGTACCAAAGACCGATAGAGAAGACACTGTGCATTGAATACAATATTCAGTGATGCTATGACTTTTTTTACATCTGCCAGTGTAATATTATAGTAGGAATTTATCAAGGACAGTACATTTGCACATGTATATATACAAAAGAAAAAATCATTATCTTCACTCTTTACATTTTATAGTATCTTCTTCAGAGTTATTTGTTATGACTTGTATGTTTGTTCAGATAGGTATATTCAGTTCCATACACGAACTGGGAAAGTTTGAGATTCTCATGGTCCCACTGTTTCCAGGGCCTTGGAGGCATTGTGGGATTTATAACACTTGTAGGACCTGGATTATATGAAGTTCTTGTCAAGTGAAGGAGTCAGTGCTCAGGGTTTAACAGCGTACTTAACAATTTTTCAGTCATATGATGACAAAGGAGTCCTTGGAGTGCATGTAAGGGTAATGTTCCTCCTTGTTGCAGGGCAGATTTCCATTGCTCTTTTGTCTAGTGCTGCTTCACTGAGACGGCTTAACGAAGGCAAGAAAGCAGCCCACCAGAGCCATTATACTGATACTGGTCAACCAGTCGTTGCATTATCCCCTTAATGCTGAAAGCCCAACGAGAAAGCAACAACTTCCCCTTCTAAGGTCTTAGGTGTGATCAACCCAGGATTGACCCTGGATCTACCACCCCCGAAGTGGACACTCTACCACTTGAGCCTTCAAGGCCGGTAAGTTCTTATCAAGATCACTTTCATAATTTGCCTTTCACCAATATGGCCAGTTACTTGCCAAATGATGGTGGTTTACTCTGGTTTCCTCTACCCATAAAACATACAGCTGTCACATAAATGAAATGTTTTTAAGTAAAGCCTTAAACTCCAAGCAGTCAGTGAATTCATTTTTAGCCAGTGATACCAGTTGAGTCATGTCTCTCTGCATATGGGTTTTTGGTGAATCAAACTTGGTTGATCTCCGACAAATTTATACTAACTTTTTCAAGCACTGTCCCAACCTTCAGATGTTAGGTAGCATGTCAGTCTTGCCAGCGGTAGGATAGTGTTCATCTCGGGCGAGATAATAACCTGATCCATCAAAGTGCACAGCATTAATGCGAAAAGGGCAAGAATTTGTTGGCCCAGTGTGCTGTGTGAAATGTATTGTAATGCCAGGTGTTTTAGGCACAGGGCATCAGTGTGACTGTCAGTATGACAGGATATATAGGTTTATCCTGCTACAAGGAAACACGAACATGAAATAATTGTAACAATAGTGACAGTGACATTACACCAAAAGCAATCACAGTGGTAAAGAGATCAAGATTTGAAAAAAAACAAAACAAAAAAAAAACAAAAAAACCTTCACATAATATAACTAGATTATGTGATTGGCATTTTATTATTTTAAGCTATACTCCATAATTAAAATTGGATGGAGGAAACTGGAGTGCCTCGAGTTACATGTAACAACGTCCCTACTCCAGGCACCAAACCTCTGGCCCTAAAGCGTGGGCCGAACTAATGAGCTGCATTGAAGCACGTATATCCAGGGATTGATCGACTCCGAGAACAAGGTATTAGCCGAATAAGCCACAGAGGTCCCCAACAGAACTACATTGGTAACATGTACAGGTAGATGCAGGCTTGTGTCTTGATTCTTGAAAGGTTTTAAAATCTACATGTATTTGATACTAATAAGTTGAAACTAATCATCTTTCAAGTAGTCAAGGTTAGATAACACTTGTTCATGTCCTCCACTTTTTGTCCTGTACTCTCCAACAAGCTTTTATTTTTGCAAAATGTCACAGATATTATGCAGATCTTTGTAGTTTGCTCTCATCCTGGTCAATGATACAAAACAAGTGGAACACAAAGAAATCAACTTATTCGAAAATCTTTTATTTAAGAATAAGAGTTTCCATTTTCGCCCTTCTATGGAGCTTAGTAAGCAAATAAAAAATATAAGATGTGCCTTGAAGCATCCATGCACACCTGTGCATTCACAGAGTAGGCTAGATTCTGATATCAAAGGCTGGCATGACATTTACAGTCTTACAAATGAGAAAACATACATTGATTTAGGTCAAGACAGGCATTGGTGAACTCTCAAATTAAAAAGGATAGTGACCATACAAAGCATTAGTCAGTGAAGATACCTGATAACATTAAAAATAAGATGACTTTTGTAAATCTCAATATATGCCACAGCAGTGGTTGAGCTTTAGAAGACGTCATTTGCACTGTATATAAATATATATACTTTAAATCTATACCATCAGAGATTAAATGCACATAGTTTTTAACCTTGAATCAATCCTTAATTATAGTAGTCTTGACGTCAGATAATTAGCATGGTATAGGTGCTGTAGGTGTAATGTGACCATGGTAGTTCGATTTTTGTGCAACTGCCCAAATTCTTTTAAAATTTTGGACTGATATTAGTAGTGTAGACAGTCGAATATTACATTTTTTTACCAGCCTTTTGGAAAAGTAAAAATATGAGTTTATTCATTAGATTGTCTAACCATGTGAGAAAAAAAGAAACTCAATATTCCTACTACACATACATTGGCTAAAATGAGCAGACCAGGTGTGACAAAAATTAGAAGATATAGGGTAGTCCCAGAAACCACTCTGATGCACTTCTGAGTAACGCAGAGTGATATTTGTAAAATGATGAAACTTTATGTGTTCTAAAATTTTAAGAGA
Organism: Liolophura sinensis; assembly: GCF_032854445.1. Taxonomy (NCBI): domain Eukaryota; kingdom Metazoa; phylum Mollusca; class Polyplacophora; order Chitonida; family Chitonidae; genus Liolophura; species Liolophura sinensis. The sequence continues at coordinate 65,971,139 of NC_088300.1, forward strand.
GACATGCAAATCACGTTTCAGTTTTTGTTAGCATCAAAAATTTCTTTGTGGAATGAATGCCTGTGGATGAAAGGATGAGCTCTTTATCCCTTGTGTATAAACACTACACTTGCATACACTGAACATTAGTCAGAAGGACATTTTGTAAGCCTCGTGCTGAAATTATGTCAAAACGAATGACCTACCTAATAACTAATCATTACTAACAAAAAAAAAAAAATCATTTGCAAAAAGTAAAACACTTGTGGTAGAAAGGCCATGATTCTTAATTAGAGAACAGACATTCAACAAAGGCTGTACATAACAAAAAGGTAAAACAGAAGAACTATTTACATATAAACAAGAATATATACATCAGTTAACAGTTTTAGTTACTAGTAACAGCTTCAATATATGCCAGGGTAACAATAAACTTTGAGCTCACCAAAACATATAGCCAAGGTTCTTGAAGTAATTTATTCGTTTGTCATTGGTTACATTTAGTCATATTATGGTTACTCTGGAAATATTCTTTGCCACTGCACTACTATTACTACAGATTTAATGACTCTAGATAAAAACCTAAAAAAATTTGCTCTGTCTTAAAGGCGAAAAATCTGCTGGAATCAACTTGCTGCAATACTGAAGTGGCTATTATCACAATACTGATGACAGACAAAATTGTCTCTGGCTACAACAGACTCATCCACATTTCCAGATTCATCTCTGCAAAGAGACCTAAATTTTTCAGATCTTATGCCACTAAAACATGATACGATATCTAAGCTATATATCTAGTGCACATAAGAAAAAAAAAAGCCAAACTGAAAAATGCATACAGGTTAAAACAAAGGTTTATAATGCTTTGATGTAGTTCTTAAAACAGGTTTTTTCTTTTGTAGCTGAAGATTTTTCTTGCGTCTTTCCATAGCAGCTTTTTTCTTCTTCTGGATCTCATCAGGGGTACATTTAAACACTGGACTTTTGCTACCTTGGCTGGCTTGTGTGGCTTGAACTGTAAAATATCAAAGGCAGTGTAAAAATTTCATACTGATACTTTTTATGCTACAGCAGACCTGAATCAGCAAAAAGCCATCTTCAGTTGTGCTACCTAACCTAATTAATGCTGTTAATTAACCTAGTTCTCATAGCTGCCACATGTAGTCTGCTTTAAGTGATTTTCACCCTCAGGGAGCTGTCATGCACACAACAACCACTGTTTCAGGAATGTTTATTATGTTGTTCAGGTATAATTTATTTGATTGTTGATCAATGCCATACTCAGGAATGTTTCACTTATATGATGGCTGACGGTTTTGTGGGTGGAGGAAATCCGAGTGCCTGGGGAAACCTTTGACAAGTTACTTTTCCATAAGTAATGTACAGGGCCAAGTTTCACACAGCGGCATACAACATTTTTTTTACAGTACATTTGTCTTACGATATTTTGTACGTCAGTTTTACTTTACTATTGTACTATATATGTGATTATCCTAAATGTACGACATCTCTGTGAAACCGGCCCTTGATACATGTATGCTTTGCTGCAAGACAAGTGGTCTTCAACAAACGTTAAATTGTGAAAATGGCCACATGAACGTCGCCCACAGCTTATAAGCCCCACAAGCAGTTATAGCCAGGACATCTACGAATTCAGGGATTGAACCCTCACCTGATGTGTCCTAGCGTCTGAAAAGCAACACCACAGGCACCTTTATCCACTAGACCATGGCCCGCTTCCTTTTTGACAAGGTAGTGATTTTTATATAATAACACTATGTTTAACACCATGAGATAATTAAAGGTTACAATTAAGGCATTCTTAAGTATTTGCTAAAATACTCAGAAGCGTTCTACTAAACATAACATTGCTGATGAATGACGTTATCCTGTAATGCTGAACAAGAGTGAGGTCACTGTGGGAAGGTTTCCCAAAAGGTGTTCCACATGAATTTGAGCATGGTCACATCATCAATCAATGAATGAGAAGCTTGTTCTTTGAGTTTACTAAACTGTTAAAAGACCTGATAAACAAGACTCTTGGAAAATTATGTTCACATAGTACTCTGAGAGTATTTATACATACATTCCACCTCGTCCAACATGGCTATCACTTCTGGATTTGACAGTTCATCATCATTCATAAATGAATCATTAAAATTGGATTGTGCATCTGCAAAACAAACAAACAAACAAAATATATAATATAAAAAATCATTTGGGCTATTCTGAAATAATAGTAAAAATATGTAACAGATGTCAATCAAGTGCAATTAACATTCTGAACAACACGCAACATATGTTAAGAAAACAACATTACATAACGACACATGGACCAACCTTTCACATCACTGGAGGATGTTTTCACCAAATTAGTAGACACCAAAGGCACCAGTTTCCCTGTCCCTCCGCCACCACTGGGTACATCTGTAATTGGTTTAAGGGCACTGGGATTGAGGGTGCTCGGTTTGGGACCTCCAGCATTGAGGGTGCCAGGTTTGTGGGCACCATGATTGAAGGGGCCAGGTTTGGGGGCCTCCAGAACTGAAGAGGCCAAGGTTTGGGGCCTACAGAATTGAGGGTGCCAGGTTTGGGGCCTCCAGAACTGAGGAGGCCAGGCTTGTGGGCACCAAGATTGCCAGCTTTACGGCCACCAGAATTGAGTATGTCAGGTTTGGGAGCACCAAGATTAATAGTATCAGATTTGTGGGTACCATAACTGAAGGCGCCATGTTTGTAAGCACCAGGATTGGGGGCAACAGGTTTGTGGGCATCAGGTTTGGGATGGTGTGACTTGAAGTGGTACTTTCCTGGCTGGTTCTGTGTTAAAGTCTGGGGAATCTGGCTGTTAGTGAATGAAGATTTGGTTGAACATCCTGCCCCTGAAGACAAGCTACTGTCACCAAAACTCTGTGCAGAAGGATGCAGTCCAATTTTGGAAACTGTGCATGCTGTTTTTTTAGTTTCTAATGCTTTGTGCTTCCTGAAAGTGCTTTTTCGTTTCTGGCTCGGCCAGAGGAAGATGGTTCTGTTGATTCGATCTAGTATTGTTTGTCTCTTGTTTAGCACTTATCCTGGAATTGATACCAGTGTTCTGATAACCTGTGACGTTAGAGTGTTTAGTTTGCTCCATCACACCCATGTCAAACTGGCTGTCAAGGATTTCATCTGGTTCTGCCAGCTGACACAGAAGGTCATCTGTGAGACTGGTATTAAACATGGAAGCATCGACAGAGGACCTCCGGCGTCGATTGCTTCTGGGAGAAGGTACAAAGTCGAAAGGCTTGGGTAATCCTGACATGTTTTTTTTTGTTGATTCATCACTTGTCAAAGCCTGCCCGCAGCCTTGGGGATCAACACCAGTTGGAACGTAAGTGTTGTTTCCTGCCCTGTTTAAGGTGAATGTAACTGGTTTGCTGACTGGTGCACTGTCTTTAGACGTCTTTGATATGCCTTTGTTAAAAGTTGAAAGACCACAGTATTGTACAACTGGATTGCCAACCTGTCTCAAGGCTCTCCCATTTCTTGGGCTTACAGACATGCTAGGAAATGTATTGTGTCTTTTGAAGGAGCATCCAGTGGTTGAAGGAATGTTTCTTTTATGTGGGAGTGTTTGTGAACTGGGTATCACATCATTTCTGCTAGATTCTGCAGTTGAAGCATTCCTGATGTGGCCATTATATCTACAGTTACTGTTGAAATTCACATTTTTCTTCCAGTCCTGGCTTTGATTTTTATTTCTGGTAAATGAAAGACTATTTGACCTATCACTAGACATTATTGTTACACCAGTGGTTAGTTTCAAATTGTCACTTGTATTATCTGGTCTGTAAGGGGTAGATGTTCTAGCTCTGCTGGTACTATCCAAATCCAAATCGTGGCAAGCCTCTTCATTTCTGACAAAAGCTGCTTTCAAGGATTTGGCAGGTAAACTTTTGACACCTGATATTCCATTCTGGTTAATCTGGGTTGAGGTCGCACAAGGTGCATCTGAGAAACGTTTTGTTTTTATCAGTGGTGCTGATGGGGAGTTCATAAGTAATTTCCGCTTCATCAGTCGCGAAGTGGGCTGGGGCGTCGGGGAACAAACATCTAGAGTAGCTGCCTTCATCAGGAGTGACTCGTTAGCAAACAGGTCATCATCACTCCAGTCATCTTCCAGCACTTCTTCAGTAACAGTCTGCAAATTCCCAGTCACAAGGCTGTTGCTTCCTGACGTCTTATCAGCATGCAACTCCTGCTTGTGACTGGCATCCCTGAGTTCTCAAATAAATCTTTGGAAGCATTATTGGTAGGTTTAGCCTCATGGTGGACTAATGTAGTCACTTGATCTATAACTTCAGACTCTTCATAAACTGTTAACAGCTTCGGTGACCCAGGTGATACTCTGTTAATAAAAATGATAATATGTAACTGTCTGTTTATCCAACATATGGTGCACTTTTTACACCAAGATTATTGTTTTATTTACTGAAGCCTAATACCACACTCAAGAATATTTCACTTACTCCAGGCTAGTCAGTTTCATGGGTGCTCAGAACAAACCACCAGCTTTTGATAAGTAACTGACCAGCTTTCCCACATTTTCATTCACAGAGTGATCTCAAGTGTGTATGCCATTATTGGTGGAAGGCAGGTGGGGGTAATCTCCACCAAACTTCATGTTAGACCATCTAAACAGCCAAGCCAAGTACTCTTCAATATAGGTCAGATCTTTAACTGTTTAACCAGAGTAGCCTATAGCCACAACGTTATATTCTCAGTGTTACATTTTAATTACGATGTACATGCAAATGCAGTAACAAATAACACAGCCACTCAGATAATAAGTTAAGAGATGCTTTGTACAATTTAAACGTGACTTCAGCTGGTTCAAGTCTGTGACCTCATTAGTCAGGAGTTAATCAGCTGTATATGAGCCATAAAGGGCCACATAAAGGTTTCAAAAACAGTGGCAATGAAGATACATTGTTCCATTACCTGTCCTGTTTAGTATTTGGGGAAATGGCCAAAGTCTCCTCTCCAGCATCTGTGAAAACAAGAAGATAATCCATATTATGGAAGCAAAACTTTTTAATTATAAACACTGCCTACAGTGTTCATAAAATGAGTTAATGATTTTCCTAATTGATTTTCAAAACACATGCTCAAGTTAAACAGGCTAAATGCCATAAACAGGCATGAGGATTTCAGAATTGCTGTGAAACACTTTATCAGTTCCATGTACTTTTGACCTGGGAAATTTCTGCTACGCGAACCGATTTACCTGTTTTTTTACCAATTTTGTATACGAGTATAAATTCATGCTAGTATATTGTAGGCCTATATAAGAAATCTGGCTAAATACATGCCATAAGTCTTCTTTTTTTAACATGTTAACTGCCGGCTGTGAGATATCTCGTTCCAGTATGTGTTGTCCTATATGTCACTACAAGATATCTCGTGCCAATGTGTTGTCCAATGTCACTACGAGACATTTCGTGCCAGTAAGTGTTGTCCTATATGTCACCACAAGACATTTCGTGCCAGTATGTGTAGTCCCTTATGTCACTAAGAGATATCTCGTGCCAATGTGTTGTCCGATGTCACTACGAGACATTTCGTGCCAGTGTGTGTTGTCCTATGTCACTACGAGACATCTCGTGCCAGTATGTGTTGTCCTATATGTCACTACGAGACATCTCGTGCCAGTATGTGTTGTCCTATATGTCACTACAAGACATCTCGTGCCAGTATGTGTTGTCCTGTGTCATTACAAGAAATCTTGTGCCAGTATGTGTTGTCCTATATGTCACTACGAGACATCTCGTGCCAGTATGTGTTGTCCTATGTCACTACGAGACATCTCGTGCCAGTACGCGTTGTCCTATATGTCACTACGAGACATTTCGTGCCAGTATGTGTTGTCCTATATGTCACTATGAGATATCACTACGAGATATCTCGTGCCAGTATGTGTTGTCCTATATGTCACTATGAGATATCTCGTGCCAGTATGGGTTGTCCTATATGTCACTACGAGACATCTTGTGCCAGTATGTGTTGTCCTATATGTCACTGTGAGATATCTTGTGCCAGTATGGGTTGTCCTATATGTCACTATGAGACATCTCGTGCCAGTATGTGTTGTTCTATAGGTCACTACGAGATATCTTGTGCCAGTATGTGTTGCCCTATATGTCACTACAAGATAACTTTTACTAAAACACACGGATAATACAACTGGGAAACTTACGGCAGTTTTTACAATACAGGTACTAAACAAAAGTAATCGCTTGGACTGTATCATTTATGTTCCAACTTTTCTATTGGACCTTTCTCATGCTACATTTATGAGGGTCAGCCAGGCCTAGTACTCATTTGTTAACCCAAAACACTGGTTTTTCGCTACAGACGTCACACATATACTAGCTTTCTTTTCTCTGACTTTCCCTAGTCGGTTTCAGTTTTTTCTTGCAGGGATACAAGCCAGGAAGTGGAATGTGTCCACAGATACTGGTATGGGAGATGGGCGACAACTTTGTGCAACAGCATCACTGAGAAGATAGAATGTAACTTGTTCTCTGAATTACATGCTCAGTCATGAGACATATTTCAATATAAAGTCCAATCTTTTCATACCACCTGAGAGTCTTACGTAGTGCGCTGTTGTAAGAGAGGATCTGGTCAGTCTATACCGGACATTCCGGCATTGTGATCATGGACTGTGTTGGGCCCTGTGACACCTTTTTGCTGTGACTCAAGAGTGTCTACCATCTCGATTTGATGCATGTTACTGATGGTGAGAAAATCACGCTTGTCCCTCCACTTACTCATGACTACTGAATCTGAACGCCTCCATGTGTATTTGCCCTTTTTCAACTTTTTGCTTACCACCTCCTTTGGATTTTCTTTCGGCTCAAACCGTAGTATTTCGCATAGGTAAGTAGAGCGTTGAGTTAGATACTTCACCAGACCCACGGAGTTGTAATAATTATCTGTAAAGATTACATGGCCTTTATCTAGATAGTCAGACCTTATATCTAATACTACGGCCGCTGACTGTCCCAAGCCATCATCATCATCAACACCCTCTCCACAATATATGCGAACCGTCAGAATCAGGCCCCTAAAACTCCTATAATTCATACAGTTTGATTCCGTATTTGCGTCTCTTGTTCTTTATATATTGCCGAAATAACAGCCTGCCACTATTATCTGGGATAATAGATTTGCTTCATTTTCTTGTTGAAGTGATCAAAGATTGGTCACACTTTGTAAAGTTCGTCTTCAGTGGGCTGTTCCGCAAATTGCCAAAATCACAACAGTAACTGGAAACGATTTCTACTTATCACACCTCTGAAGAGGGATATTTTATGGAGTTCCAATATACTCCAATGGAGTTCTAATGTTGAGAGTATAACTTCATTTCTACAGTGTTCGTTTCTACCCAAGAGTTTATGTGGGATGATATGTGAAGAGGTCTTCATTTATTTCGGTTTTAATATTCAAAAACTAAAATAATCTGATGGTGAATTGATTTGCATGGGGTGTCTAAATCAAGGCGTTTCAATGAAGTCAAATACTGGTGGATTTTACGGTACTTCTGTCCATACATGGGAGGAGCTGGAGTAACAAAACCCCACAAGCCACAGCTTTGTCTCGCTCCACCCCCTCTAGTGTGACCATCACGTGTCCCTCTCGTTCTAGCTCTACCTTTGTCTGACCTTTTTGGGATTGTCTGACTCTAATGACACAGTTGGATCTCCGTCATCACTAGGCTGATTGCTGTCGTCAACACGAAATTCACTATCATGGGAGGCCATTTCAGAGGAAGGGCAACCATCAGAAACCAAGTCCGTATCAAGGCCATTGGTATCCTGGTAAGTCTCCATAAGGAGGTCGGCAACTTGTTCAGCACTCACTTGCGCCATAGCTCATGAAAATACAGACTAAAGCTGGTCGCAATGTACTGCTTGTCACTTTAGTGCAGCTATAAATAGTAATGACATAATAAATACATAATAAGCATGTAACCCTGACGTCACCAGATAACACATACCTGGCAGTGAACTTAAAAGAGTTTTTCTCTCTGCCAAATACGAGTTATCCCGTAGAGTGTTGAGTACGAGATAACTCGTACCTGAAAATGAATTAAACAGTTATGTCTCAGTGCCAGATACAAGTTATATCTTAGCTTACGCAATCATCTCTTAAAGTCATAAAATAAGCTCAGAATTGTTCTAAACTATCAAATATGAAATAATACCAAAACTTCATCCATGATCAGGGGTTTGAATATGGACAGGTTTGGGTCATATAGTGCGGCAGTCAATGTGTTAATTATGCAACATGACTGCAATTATTCTGTGAAATTCAGACGCACATTTTATTGGATTATTCCAGAACTGGATAGATATAATCACGATAACGATCAATCGAAAACTGAGATATAACCATGGAGCACACAATGTATATATGTGTGTCTGGTTTACGCCCTTGTTCCATTTCAGTCGCCCACGGAAACATTATTTTCTAAAGTTCTACAAATTGTCACTTGTCACATTCCTTATTTGTAGTAGCCGATTTAGACTACGAAGCCCATGAGTATCTGTTAGCCTTCGCTGATGGGCCTTTAAACATTGTCAAAAAGCGTTCCATTGTCACTTAGCACAATGAAAGTGTCCCATTCAACCACAAAATGAAAGTACATTATCAGAGCGGTAAAATTTCGCCGTGCTGTGATATCCCAAGTGTGTGTGGCGACATGAGTGTGGAGAGTGGAGATAATAACAACAAGAAAAAATGTAGCCTCTTTCTGGTTATTTTGACAGCCATTTTATTCAAAGGTTTGATTAAGTGTTGGCAGACGAATTGCTTCAATAAATTTATTTATCTATTTATTTGATAACTTTAATGCTTAACTCCATACCCAAGAAGATTTAATTCAGTTAATAGGACGCCAGATACATTGCTTATTGGCAAAAGAAATGTATTTGCCCCGCCGAGCAGGCAAGTTGCCAAAGTTGGCTGCCCAACACATTTTCGGCTTGTCCCGGGCAATCGTTTAGTTACACCACTGAAATTTTGGTGTTTGGTCTTTGGTGTTTCTTGCACATGTAACTGTCATTTACTTTGTAAAATAAAAATTACCATAATCCCTCAACCTTTTTCTTTAAAGTGTATGAACTTCCACTGAATGACCGAGGTATCTGACTCCAAATTATGGAAAAAAAACCCCAAAAAACAGAAGGGCATTCTAAACTTTGTCAGTTTGAGTTATTTCCCCTACCCGAGGAGTACAATGCAGCATATGTTAAATTCGACTTCCACAACACCCTTACAATCAAACGAATCTCAGAATCCAAATTTCATATGAATCACAACTTCCTTGATCAAGGACACTGATTGGCTTTCTATCCTTCATGTAAATCACCGGCTGTTCTACTTCCTGTCTAGCGTGGCAGATAGCATTGCAGGTTCGCTGTACACCCTGAGAGATTGAAAGAGGTCCATTTTCCGTGAGACCATGCATGAGAACAAAGTAGAAGCGACTAGCGACACCTTAGCCACAATATGAAGGTTCACAACTCAAGTCTTCGGACAATTAACTCTGATCAATGTTTATAAAGCAGTATTGAGTGAGTAGCAAGCCCTTTTTCTGTATGAAAAGGACCTTCAGTTCCGCGAATTTTTAACCTGGGAACGGACATGGAAACGGAACGATTGTTTCTGTGAAATTCTCATGCCTGCATAAAGTATCATTCTTGGTGCTGAAATATAGTTTTCCAGCAGGATATCATAATACCTTCTAAACCGGCCTTAAAGCTCTGTTCTAGAATCATTAAAATTCTCAGAATACAGTAAATTGAGCATGTTGGTCATGGACCAAAGTTTAGGTCATTTAGGGTGGTTTCATTTATTCATTTATTGATTTATTCATTTGATAGGTGTTTTATACTGTTCTCAAGAATATTTCACTTATATGACAACGGCCAGCATTATGGTGGCAGGAAACTGGGCAGAGCCCGAGAAAACCCACGATCATTTGGAAGTTGCCAGGAGAGGACGCCAGTATGAGCTGGACTTAAGCTCACAGCAACTGCATTGGTGAGAGGCTCCTGGGTCAATGTGCCATGCTGGTGTGCTAGCCCCCTTGGCCACGGAGGCCCCCTGGGCAGTTTCATTGACTTAATTATAAATACCTTCATGTCTATGCAAGGCCATGGTTAGTTTTTCTAACAGTTCATCAGCACATTGATCTGATGCTAAACTGGGGTGTTTCCGGATACGTCTCCTCCGATCTGACCTGAAAGACACAAATCCAGATTCATCAAAAAGAAAAAAAAGTTCAATTTCTAACACTACAGAAAGTCAATTTATATCATTTGACATATGTTTTTCCTATACTGACTTTACCTCTTTCTTTACATAATGAACAGGTATCCTAGAACCTCTAGGCCTTTCCTCCAAGTTATGGTTAAAATAAAAAGTAATGTATTAGGCAAGGCAATCGTTCTCTACTTACCGCCGCTGGATGTTATTCTTGAAGGGTTTAGTTTGCCCAGTGTCATCTTTACTGCTCATCCACAACCCTAGGAGAGGTTCTGTGGTGCTGGGACCATCCTCTGTCTGTCAGTACAACAAGTAGGCCAGAGATATTTTACTTGATATACCAGCTAGACATCAAGAAAACTAATCAAGCCACATCCTCAACAGCACTTATTTGTTACAGATCTGTGGCGAAGTCAAAAAAGACTACTAATTTATCACTCAAAACTCCTTACAAGCAGGCCATAAAATGTGGGTGGCTGATGTAATCAAAAAATCGGTTCCGGGTCTTAAGCCTTGAATAACCGATCGTTCGGTTTCGCCATGACGCGAAAACCGATTGGCTACGTGATCATATGGTCATATAAAGCCATCTACAATACTTCCCAGCAGACTTTTTTCTTTCATTTACTGTAACTTCAGCAAAGCCTATTAATTTGCGTATGAAGTTGGTTGTATCGCAGTACAGTCCACCATCATGCATGTCCAGCTGAATCTTCAAATAGCACAATGGCCACAGCATGAACGGTGATCAGTATAGATCAGGGTGGATCAGGAAGCCACTGTAAAACATATTTGTCATACACACTGAGAATCATATGGGTTTCAAGGCCGGATCAGCATGTGTTATATTCCTGAGTATTTTCATTTTCTTTTGATGATTAATAATTACTTTTATTACTCTTGTAGTGTGTGTAATATCAAACAGGCTATCGGAGCCCTCGCCATACCTGTATAACAAAATGGTTTTGTCCAAAGGGTGAAATGATATAACCAATGACACGAGGGAATGTCAACGATGACCAGCTCATGGAAAGTTGTTGACTACTGCAAGTTTAAATTCAGTTCAAACTGAATGTCACCTTTCCCCGCCTACCACTAGCTCACCAAAAGCATAATGCATGATTGACGAATGCTGCCAGCCACAGATTTGCTAGATCCTAACGATATATCTGGCACACATGTGGGTCGGAACATCCACGTAGGAAGGGTATAGTATAACAGGAAGATGTTCACATCATAGGCCGATCATACAGCCAAGACAGGCGTACAATCCATGTAGGATGGGCGTAAGATCCAACATTCATCCTCATAGGGTTTTGCAACATACACCAACATTCACACATAAACTCCTGTAACTTATTACAAATGCCTCGATGTTCGACACCAACCTTGCCCTAATGAAGTCGGAAAAAATATGAACGGTTTAGTTCCCTGCATGGTTACCAATTCGCACATGATCATAATAATACACAGATTGAGTTTTGACCGTTTCTGCAATTATTCGGTAAATGCAAAACCATAACCTACATGTACATTACACGATTTCCTTCAGTGCAAAATTTTCTGAGGAAGTCAATTTAAGGACTAAATATAGTGTATAGTTATAACAGAACTTATACATCATAATTTAGGCACCACAAATGGCTAATAAATCTATTTATTTGTACAGCTTTTGGCGAGAACTTACATCATCTCCGAGTGTCTGGGAATGCAGTTACGATTTGACATTTCCACTGACACTAATAAACTTAGACCATTCACTAATATTTTTCTTGTCTCTATGCCTGCCTTACCAGGCAAGCAAATTGAAGATACATCGTGTGATGTTTATAGCTAGAGTGTAGACAAAGCCTAAAGTGCCGCAAAACACTCTAAGTGAAACTACATGTACCGCCGATTAAGATCTGTGTAAGATGTGATCAGAATGGTGCCAACATCCACGCATGGGCTGCCCATCATGGACATACAATCAAGATGTGCATAAGATGGGAGGATGATACTATTAGAGCATATCGTTAGCAGTGCTATAGCCCGAGCTGTGTATATAGCAAAGGAGACATGTAGTGCGCATGTTCACAACGGGAAAATATGGCTGAAAGTCGACTGGTACTTTCTGAGCCAAAATATTTTGTTTTAACACGGAAGCCTTCTCAGGTGTTACCTATATGAAGTTAACAGGTAGTTTGTAGACTGGACGTGAATGCACAAATAGCAGGAATCAGTGCAGACCTAATTGACCTAATTTAATAATAAAGCGCAGACCTGAACGAAATTTTATCAGTGGTAGCTGTCTTGATATAATATGCTGCACGAGGATGGCTGGCAACCTTGTGAGGGTAACTCTAATATATCTAATGAGCGCTACGCAGCTCAAGCGCTGCATTTGATTGATCAGTCTGCACAATTACACTCCAGGTAACTGACACTCAAACAATCGTTTCGTTCGCGCCAAATTTCGTGGCCTGTACATGCATAAAAAAAGAGGGAAAATTCATAAACAAGTGCATTTAAAGCATATGGCACCTTATGTTTTGCACATTTTACCTCATCAGCTAATTTCTTCACAATGTCAGCAACCTCACTTCTCAAGAATTGACCACGATCTGTTAAGACATAAAAAAAATATCAATACCTGTGCAAATTTTTGTTTCATTAATATATGTATTGTGATGTGAAATAATGTTACATATATAACTCCGCTTAGTTCAGGAAAACAGAAATATTAATTTTCTTAGCTAGAAAAATGTGACACACATGGTAAAAATAATTTAATCAGAAGATCTGGCAAGAACAATTTTGGCAAGAGCTGTCAACAGCAATACAGACCTAGAAGATAACCATTCCTCTGTGCCATTAGTACCATAACATCATCCACAGATATTGCATATAAATTCTTTCGCCATTTATAAAAGATTACTAGCAGTTGTTCTACCTTACATTTTTTTGTCAAATGTTAATTTTTATGTCAATTAAATTATTAGTTTACTAAATTTTCCTCCATAGCTGAATTCAATATTTGGCATATACTAAATAAAATGAATACCAGAAGAGGCGGATTCAGACTCAGTCGTGGTGAAAGCGTGAACCCACAAGCTCATTCCCACTTACATGTAGGTGCCACACATATGCATCAACTGATATTCATTCAATTATTTGGTCTCATGGACAAATTGATGCTGCAAATGAACTCACATCTTTTGAACTGCAACAGTGCCTCAGGTGAATTGCAGTCCCATCTAACATCTATCTGGGAATCTGCTGGCTGAGAACACATGAACAGGTCCTCCTTACATAGCCCCATCTTAGCCAACTCTTGTCTAGGGGTCACAGCCAACTCCTCTGTCTCTGAAATTTGACACATGCCACACAAACATTATTTTGGATCAACGTATGTTGAGGACTCTTTCAGCAGCTCTTGTTTTCAATGCTCAATGATTAAAATCAAAAAGAGTTCATCTCTTAGATCACACCTATTTCCTTTGTAAATATGTAGTTGGAGTGACAAACTAAAATCCTATGGGTCATTCCGCATCAGATCTGCCCAAAAAATTTTTTTTTGTGGTGACCCTCATGGATTTGGCTGAAAAAATTCTTAAAAATTCCGTGGCTTATATGTGGAATATTTCCCAAGTTATAGCCCCAAATTCCGAGTGGTTTTTGAGATATAACAATTTAAAAACATCTTGTAAAGTTCATTCTCAACAGTTGCGAATAGGATATCAGTTCTGAAGGCATTTTTGGATGACCATATCGTCCAATTCAATGGGCCTAGAAGTCTGAAAATCTAGCTGAACTCAGGAGAATCCTGAAATACTTATTCGGCTAATTATCCTCAAATGAACTAGCCCCCAAATCGGGGCTAAGGATGGCTTATGTTTACTGCTACGCGGAGACCACTGTCATCCTTAGCCTGGACTATTTAAGTGAGTGTGCGCTTGACACTGTACTTAACAATTTTTCAGTCATATGACGGCGAAGGAGTCGTGCATGTAATGTGCCTCCTAAGCCCCAGCGCATGAGCCATTATACTGATATGGGTCAACCAGTTATTGCTCTATCCCCTTAACGCTGAACGCCAGGTGAGGAAGTTACAACTTCCTCTTTCAAGGTCTTAGGTGTGGCCCAGTCCAGAACTGACCCTAGATCTATTGCCTCCCGAAGCAGACACTCTACCAACTGTGCTATTGGGGCCAGTCCACGGACAATGTGTGCACCCCATTGTGATGTTGTATCTGTACTCAGCTATCCCTTTGGCAAAGCCTGCTACATTCACAATACTTAATATCCAAATCCGCTTAATTCATGGTCTGTCCTCAAGCTAAGCCATTTATGCACCTTTTGCAATCATTGACACTGACCTTAATCGGATATAACCTCAAAAAATTTAAGTCGAATTCGAAAATAAGGTCTGTTTTGAGCTACTCACTGCATGATGCCATCTACCTGATTGACCAAAATTGGTATGTCTGTCACGCCTATTGAGAATCTGGCATCACAACGTTATTTAAGCATTCCAATCTATAGCACAGCTCAGCACGCAAAAATGGACAGCAAAACTGTTTTGAAAGCTAATTGCAGAATGAAGCAGAGGTATTAAGTGCCAGATAATTTTAAAATTGACAATGTGGCTGCAATTTTTTTGTTCACCATCAAAATGTCAACCACAAACGCAAAAACAATAGATGCACGTGTAAAATGATGATGCGGTAACATTTGTGAGAAGGACTCTAAGAGAGAGATATTATGGAATTACCACTTGTATATGCAAATAAATGAGATAAAAATTGTCCAGAAGACCACAAAGTCGTCGGCGAATGTAATTCACTTCACTTTTGCCCATGACAGGGAAGTGTTTTCTCGTATTTCGTTCAAGATATTGCTCAAAGCACGATTTTCACTCTGACTTCCTAATACTGTAAAGCACCCTTGTGGGAGACTGACTGAATTGGAGCGACCATTCAGCTTATCATGTGTTGTGCCACGAAAAATATCAAACTTACCTTTCTCAGAACGGCGACTGAGAGGAGTTCTGGGAGCGTTGCTGGCTATGCGTCGCTTCCCCGCCATTATTGTACCCTTAGAAATGGACCTACATTTTGCTCACATTTTGTTTTTCATCATAAATTAGCAACAGAAGCAAAAACTTCATTTTCGCCTCTCGAATTGATCAAATTTACCTCGCAATCGAAAACGAGGCTGACAGTATACTCGTAATAATCTTTTCTTGAGTTTCTCATACAAAATTAATAAATATTGTTTTATTATGCTGTTTTACACTCATATGAAATATTTAAGCTTTTTGTAACGATTAAAGCCTTTTCAATTTTTATTCCTCAAGACTATTAGTTAATCTTGTTAAAACGTGAGTCGCATTGTGTGCGTCATATTCAACTTCCGCTTCACGTGGCGGGCAAGTTAAACACGTCTAAGGAGAATAATGGAGATGTCAGTGTACAATGATATCATTGACTGTATTCACGCGTTTAATTCCCGCAAGTGTTTGCCTAAGTTAGTGGAGACTTATCCAGGGTAATTGCCTACACTCTATTTTTATGCAGATATGTAAAACGAACTTACTTGATGGAGCTCTATACGCCAGTGTAGAAATAGTCCTGTATGCATTCCTTGGTTCTCAGTGTTCTTTCCTCCACATGAAGATAGTGTCAGTTGTATGACGTGGTTGTCCGTATTCTCTGTTCATTCTGTATGCAATCCTTCATCCTAAAGTATAAGGGCCCTGATGCCAACAATGCTACTTGTCATATAACCGTACCTGCTTTACGTGCTCTCCGTCACACATCGATGTTGGGGCGGATAAAAAGTGTCTGTCCGTACTTGTAGTTGACTGAAATGCTAGGTTATCAAGAACTTGAGAGATCAATATGTTGGTTGTGTTACATGCCTAGCAGGGATGGCCATGTAGTTTTCGGCTCAGTTGGATTTACTAGCGATCGGAAGAGGGGACATCTGGCTGAGATAAGCATTTTGGTCAACTACAAGTACGGACCAACACTTTTTATGTGCCCCAACATTGATGCGTGCCGGACAACACATAAAGTAAGTAAGGTTATATGACAGGTAGCATTGTTGGCATCAGGGCCCTTATCCTTTAGGATGAAGAGCTAAAGCATTATCTGTCATAGAGCACCATGTTTAAAATCCCCATCCAATCACTTTGCAGTACTCAAAACTTCTGTACTTGGAGGCATACTTGGAATAAAGCAGATAGAGTAGCCAGCTGTCTCTGAGTATTGCCAAGCGAACATTTGGAACAGTTTGTCAGTTTGAGTTAACCATGCACACAGAGAAGTTTTGCTCCAGTGCACATTTGCAACGTGAAACATTATACTAACATAAATCAGACATAGAAATGAACAGATACAGTGAACAACATCAGTATTTCACACTGAGCATCCAGGAGTGCAGAGTAAGGGAGTGCTTACTTATAGGGTTATGTTTCTGCATAATATAACCCCCGAGAGCTAGGCCTAACTCTGATTCGAGTGGTGCATCCTACAAGCTTTACAATGAGAAACATATTTAAATATGTTGTAGTTGCAGAAGAAGCATACTTTTCAAGTGATTTCTCCCAATAGAAGTAAAGCGGGCATCCATATTAACTGTCACTGGTAGTTGCACATTGTATTTGAACACTTATTGTAAAGAGAGCCCCCACCTACAAGTTAACATTCTCACGTTATCTTTTTTTTATTATTATTTTTTTTTATTTTACACCCTTTCTTTTTATCCCAGACTCTTCTGCATAGCTTCTGCAAAAGAGTTCTTTTTAGGCAAGGTACAGAACTAAAATAATGCGAAGATGGAACAAAATATCCTACAGCACATTTGATCATGTTTTGCATTATAACTCTCATGGCTGAACCACTTGAATTAGAGTTACATTCCTGTAAATAGTTCAATGCAAATCTGTTTACTGTGATTATTCAACCTTTTCAACCACTGAAGCATGTTTTCAGTGAAATGTATTCGTACAATTATTATGTAAATGATGCTTAACATGATTTGTCTGTGTCATTAAGGATGTAAACTTCACAAAACTGTGCAAATGATTTTTCTACACTCCACAGTTCTCTCAGAATGTTTCACAATATTGGTTACAGAGGTGGTTGAAAAGTTTGTAGAATTATGATAATTTCTTCATTCCAAATTCCTTGAAAGGTTGTAAAATGTAATTAGTGTATGATAAGTAATCATGACCAAAGTATTTAACAAAAATAAAATGAATGTATTACAGGATTCCAGTGAACACTCTGGGGAGTATTTTGTCACAAGATTATCAGGTATGAATGTAGATACTGCACTGTATAATGTATTTATTTATTTATTTGATTGGTGTTTTATGCCGCACTCAAGATTATTTTACTTGTACGACAGCGGCCAGCATTATAGTGGCAGAAAACCAGGTACCATCTGTGGAGTAGAAATATTAGCAGCATATCTCTGCTGTGGTTTATAACTATACCTTGAAAATCAACTCAAGACATGAAAACAGGACTTTGTATTGAACAGTAGACCCACACTTTTTCTCTATGATTTTCAACCCAATTCAGCTACCATTCAGTCTATAATGCTCCTTCCACCAGCATATCAATGTGACAGTGCTATATCTAGCATGAATGACGTTTTGAACCAGGGCACAGCAGCTTCTGTTGAGATATGTCAAGGTTGCAACATAATAGTCACATTTAAAGCCATACAATACTCCATATAAAAAGATTTATTTTATTTATTTGATTGGCGTTTTACATCCTACTCAAGAATATTTCACTGCCCTCCATATAAAAGATATTCCCAGTCGAACATGTACACATTTGTGCAGGACAGCTCTGAACACAGTTGCCAGAGTTACAGAGGGAAAACTGCCAAGAATGTGTCAGAATCAAAGAAACAAGCTTTCACACACTGGCACCATAATCAGTACACCACTCATCGTGTTGTGCTAGTACCAATCACACCCTGACTGTTGACATTATGATGAGTTAAAATGTGTCTCTTTACTTATCTTGATATGTATACATCTAATTATTTCATGAACAAAATTACATATGGTTTTCAAAGGACTGGGCCATGGTCTGGTAGTTAGAGATGCTTTTCAGTGGCTAGGATACATTAGGTAAGGCTTCAAATCTGGCCTTAGACGAAATTTGTTGATTCTTTCACATTCATTGTTTATGGAGCCATGATGTCAAAAACAATAGCATAGTGAGGCTGTGCATTAAAAATTGGCCCTATGTGGATCCTATCAGAAAAAAAATAGGCCAGGTTGGTAGGGAAAGTTTTTATTGTATTTATTGTAAATATTCTACCCAGTGTAAACTTCGCAGCTGTGCCCTGGGAATACCTTGTTGGTGAAACCTGAGCTACAATAAAATGTGCTACGTGTATGCATCTTGTCGGCATGTTTGTTTCAATCGGAAAACAGTTTAGAATATGTAAATTAGGTTATCCTTTAGTCTCCATGATGACTTTTCTCACTTTCTCATACTGTGTCTTTTTCAAATTCTTTTCTTTCCAAACAAATGGATACCAGTTATGGGGTCAGACAGTATTATTGGAATTCCACTGAATTAAACTACATGTAATGACCTCCATTCTGTTCATTTCATGTTTTTGTAGAAAAAAATGAAAAAATGTCATCACCAGAGATACAGTACTTCATCAGTAGAAAAATATTATCAAAGGTAAGATTGCCACGACATGGCTGGAAAATTGCTGATGTGGCGTTAAGCCATAATCATTCATTCAAAGGTAAGATGTTATTTTTTTATTGCTATTTATTTATTTATTTATTTTTATCAATACAATTTATAAGTTTGTTATTCTATCAGAAAAAGTTTTGGGATTATATGATGTTGATTTTAGATATTTCTTGGGAAAAATTATTGGTCATGTGGAACAATTTAATGTATTGTTTCAGTAACGTTAACAGTTGTTTGCATATTAGCCTTGCTCTATACAGTACTGTCTTGTGTGCAGTTAAATTTTGATGTGAGATACATGTGCAGTGTACCATATGATGAGCTGACAAACCCTGATAAATCTTCTGGCAAACCATGGTCTGAAATAGTGTCAAAAATCCAGGCGAGAATAAGGCATTGGCAACATATCAACATTTGGTGCTTTTGAACGTTGTAAATAAAACTCATTTCATGTATTTGTACTTTATCTCCAGATACTTACAAGATGTTTCAGCAGGAAAAGAATGTGTGATACTTTCTTTAGCAGATGAGGTATGTTCTCTGTTGAAAACATGGTTCAAGGTATGAGGTGTACCCCTGCAGCGGTTTTCTCTATATTTCATTGTATATGTAGAAAATCTCATGCATAGTGTCACGCCCAACACCTGGGATAATTGTTATTGTTGGAAATTCTCTAATAAATCTCCAAACATAAGATTGTAGAGGAAGAACTGACATTAGAGTTTACAGTACTCTAACAACCTGTAGGGATCCTGGTTGCTGTAATAAATATAAGACAGAATAATTGTCTGAAGAAATAACAGACTCCTAGGAACTGAGATTAGGAATACAGTTTTAGATGAACATTTTATTACAATAAAATTAACAAGCTATAATTGACACGCGTTGAATAACGAAATGCGAAAAGTTAGGTGATCCCCATGTGCTTCTATTGTCTCCCAGGTTTCAGATAGGCAGAGTAATCATAATTAGCCATGCGCTTGGTGTACAGATATATCTACACCATTAACAAACCGTACACTGTAATCGAACATACAGTGAGATGGCCATCACCTGCACTAAGCTGTACCTTTCTCAGGTCAGATAGGGTAAAATGAACTTTTTGTGATATTTTTCTGAAAGGCCGATATTGAAGCTTTGCAGGCTCCGTATTTATGCTAATAGGTCACGAGCCATGACCTTGCATTGAACTAATCAAAATCCTTCACATCATGAGGGATTCCCGCATTGCGTCATTCCCTATGGCAACACTTCCGCTGCACGTGAGCAGGATCTATACGAGATGGCAGTCAACATTTCAGTCCCAGTTCTCCATGTAGGAAACCAGATGGAATATAAAAGCCTTAAGAGAGATTTTTCTTGTCAAGTTCAAATCGGCTTGAAATATTTTGTTACTCAAAAACAAGCACATAGTATACACACCATAAATGTTGCCTTGTGTTTGACAAGCAGTCATTAGTACAACAACAACAACCTGAATATAAATCGAACTTGAACTCCATTGATACGTCAGATCAACAACTTTAATAATTTAAGGTCGAGAGTAGCCAGAAAAAGTGCTGAAAGCCCTGTCCTAACAGAGGTGTTTATGTACATTAACTGCAAACATTTCATCACTTTTTAAAATACCTCGTACAGGCAACAAATTTGATTTCCAATCACAGTTTACACTTCATTTAGATATATTAGATGTTTCATGAAATATATCTAAATATTAAATTTATTGCATGTGAACAATTTTCTATGCACATGTGAATCCAAGTGCACCTTATGTATCAAGACCTGATCTGTTGTATGGCACTCATTTACCAATTTATTGATACCAGCTGCCACCTGGATGGTGGAAAGTGCTAGTTTGGGTCTATTTTGTCTGAAAATGGTGCTATTTTATCATTATTTGGAAGGTCAAACTGAGGTATTGTAGTATGTCCAGCGCATGTAACTTTTTCTTTAGATTTGTCCCCAGGAAACTACATCTCCTACAGGCTTGACTGTGAAATCTTATCAGGAGATGTATTATGTGTCTGGTGTTCCAGCTATGTTTCACCTATAAAGTTGAACACCATTACTTAACTGAAATATTGATGAGTACCAATTAAAACACCTTTCATGTACACAGGTTTTTTGAAGTGGTCAGTAGATACTTTTGAAGTTTGAGTGATTAATGTGTGTACCATTTTGTGTGTTTTTCAGATTGACCTCTCTCCTGCTCTCACAGCAAGGATCATCTTGGAGAAACATTTATCTGTGACTAAACATGATGGCCAGTCGGGTGAGGACTCCTGATTAATTCCATGAAGAATGAATGAATGAATGAATGCTTCAGGGTTTTCTGTTGTACTTAGCAATTTTTCAGTCATATGACTACGAGGAGTCATTAGATGTCAGTACTTATATTATGCCTTCTTGTGGCAGGGCCCATGTCGCCGAAGTGCTGCCATCACTGAATTATCATGCTGAAGACACCAGACATGATACCCAGTCGCATTATACTGACACCGGTTGTGTTTCCTTGCTCTAACCTCTCAGTGCTGTGCGCCAAGTGAGGCAACTGCAAGTACCATTTTTAAAGTCCTTGGGATAGCCCGACCCGGGTTTGATCCCAGGATCTGCCAACTTCGAGGCGGATTCCCTAATTAGGCCACCAAATCGGTTAAAATTACATGAGGCATCATTGAAATGTAATCAGATGCTGGTTGAGTGATATAAGTGGTCCTGGACAGTACTGTATATGTTTACAATAGAAGGGATGGCTGTGACATCATCACCACGGTTGAACAATAGCCAGTCAGCCTATTGGAGTTTGGCAATGTAGTGTAGCCTTATTACTGAAATAGTGGTGCCAAAGGTAGGTGCTACCCGTCAATACACCCCTGTCCAAAATCTGCTCAGTGGTCCCCCACTTCCAGTGTTGATCAGGAAATGTACCATTCTGTATTTTCGTAAAGCACGAAAGGTAGCAGAGAAATTATCCTATGCTCTTAGCACTCAGAAGTATCAATGTGATGCAGTGACGAACTGTGACCAATCCCGTGTAATTTCTTTGTACGGTTAACTACTTTTGAATCATTTTCATTTGCTTCTGTGCATTGAGAAACTGACAAAGTAAAAGGAAATATTTTCCGTATCCCATATGCTTTAATACTGAAAAGAAAACAGATATCTGCCGTCAAGTTGAGATAAATCTTTGAAAAGGGAAGCAACCTATGTATTACGAAAATATGGAATTTCAGTTGTTTATTAAATTCCGACACTGGTACTTCCAAATGCTAACAGCATTGGATAATTACCCTCATGCCTCCCGTCAAGGGAAGTAACCTATACATTACGAAAATATGGAATGTGCCACTGGTCAGGGTTTCTTTGCAAGCGCTGCTTCTGGCACCTCATTAGGGCATAATACTGGGTGCGGTCATATTAGTGAAATATTCTTGATTACGGCGTAAAACACCTATCCAATAAAAAAATAAATAAATCCAGATTCTTAGGTCTTATGATAATGTGTTCATTTATACTTCATCACTATATGTTCCTATTCTTGCAGGATTGTGAGCGTTTATTAGATTATCTCCCTTTAGTGTGATATTTAGTGTTAGTTGGTTGTCTCCCTTCCATTGTAAGACAATCATGGTATCCACTTAGCAGATCAGAGCCTCATATACTAAGGAGGTTTAGTATTTACATATACCTAGCAAAAGGCGAGGATTTTCTTTATGAACTGCTTCCTCCTCCGATAAACTTGAGAGCTGTCGTAGTGGTGAATACGTCTTCACCACTAATTTTCATACCTATCAAATAAATAGTGATGTGCAAGGAAATCAATTCCTATTTCCTAATTCCAGTAATGTACTATCACTGGATTTTACCTGTGGAAAAGTAGGATTACCTCTATATTTTTGGGTTGATAGATGGTTAATTTTTATTTTATATATGCCACTTAGGTTCAGGTGTTTAAACCACCATTCAACCATTGCTGGGTGTGTGACATTCTTTTTGACTTTAAGTTGCTGCTGAAATGAAGAGAGCTTGATTCAAATGTTTGACATCGTAAGATCAAGGGCTTGATAGTTGCCGCAAAGGTTGTAGGTGATGTCATACTCACATTGTGTAATGAGATTAAATTTTTAAAAGATGAAAGCTTAGTCATTTATTAGAGCAGATCAGATTTTTGAATCTTTTTAACAGTACTGGTAGCCTAAATTTTCTCTATCTGCTTGTGATACACAGCGTCCAGAAGTCAAGTGACCCAGATGATGCGAGATACGACTCTAATAGAGGACCCAGTTTTGGCTGCAGAGGTACATTATGTAAGTAGACCAATAAAGTCTTACACTGTCTTGCTTGCCTAAATGAAAAAGAAGTAATTCTGATAATAGAAAGTCAGTTTTGCTTTTTGGCATTGCCTGACAACATATAAGACTCGCATTACAAACTACTGCTGAAGTCAGTGGAATGACTTTTTCTGTGGCACTGTTTTTCAAATTGTTTTGGTATTTCTTTGCATTTGGGTGTTCTGTATAAACATCTGGAGTTATGTATGTTCCCCTGAATCCTCCAAACCTGCCTACAATCCGTCAACTAATCACTTTGTCATAGGCTATACAATCTTGTTTGTAACAAAAACAGTGGTTGATTACACATTCATATTGTTAACTGCACTCATCAAGTCCATTATAAAAGCAAAAAGATTAGTTGGGCACCCTTTTTTAAACAAGGTGAAAATGTGAGGCCATTTCCGGGAAATGGTCAAATTGCTCAATTACCTAAGAATTTGGCATACATGTAGGTTCAAATCCAGGAGGTGCCTTATTAAAGTAAAGAGAATACTTTTTCATGGCTTTCAGATGATATAAATATATCTTCAACCAGAAAATTTATGGGATAGTCCTAATTTCCCCACACATTAGATGATTTGCAAGTTTTATTTTTATTTTTATACCCTCCTCAGACATTAAAAAACAAGTTGGTAATAACTTCTATGATCACTCAGTGTTGTCTGTTGCTTTCAGTGTGTGTTGGACGATGACCATTACGGCCCCCTGGTGGACTGTATAAAACAGTATCCTTGACCTTTCTTGTCCTTAGATTTTTCTCCTCTGTGACAATAGCACATGCAGGAAAGTGGAAATGCCCTAGTTGTTTCCTTGTGTCTATTCCATGAATATTCTAGCTCAGTCTCCAGCCAGATGTAATCTCTGCCTTGGATTGATCTGTTGTAGGGCCCTGGCAGTTTGCACAGTCTAACGTTCATTGAAAATCACTTGGTTTCCACCAGTATAATGAGAACATCTGTACATTACATGTGGGAAAGTACATCAGCAGTTTGACAAAGGTCGGTGGTTTACCCGAGGATCTCTGGTTTCCTCTGCTCATAAAGCTGACTGTCACTGTATGAGTGAAAAATTCTTCAGTATGGTGTTAAACATCAATTAAAGAAAGAAATCCTTGAAGCAGAAATTGTGCATTGTGCTCACATCATATAGGTAAGTAGTTACAGAATTATGTCATCGCATTGTTATATACTGGGGGCCTCCGTTGACTGGTGGTTTATGGTGTACTAGCGCAGAATAATGACCAGAGACTCTCACCGATTCAATCAGTGTGAGTTCAGCTCATGCTGGCGTCCTCTCTGGTTGTAGATGGTTTTCAGGCAAACTGCAGATGGTCATGGGTTTCCCACGGGCTCAGCCAGGTTTCCTCTCGCCATAATGTTGGCTGGCATCTCGTGAGTGAAATGTTCTTGAGAACGGAGTAAACACTAATCAAATAAATAAATTAAGTGATTATTGTTGCTATAAAGCTTTCTTTATTTTTAACTTTGATTAAATAGCTTATTATTGAACCTATAATAATATCCTAATCCAACCTTCAGGCTCAAATCTGTCGTAACTAGTTAATAAATTAACCCCAAATTCTTCCTTGATAAATTCAGTTCAGTTGGCCATGAATATGAGTTCAAACTGAAGCGGAAATTGGATTCTTTGGATCTGGCTTACATTGGTAAGCATTGTTCTAACCCTCAATTCATGTTATTGCAGATCTGCTATTTTAAGAATTGGAAGTACTTAGATCCCTTGGGCTCTGCCCAATTTTCCCCCACTATAATGCTGGCCGTCATTGTATAAGTAAAATATTCTTCGTTGAGGCGTAAAACATCAGTCAAATAAATAAATAAATTGATTCATGTAGGCGAAAACCTATCAAATGGGGTTGTTTTTCATACTGGCCAATATGCTGGCAGCATATTGTACTCAGCATACTAAACAGGGTTATGACATTTGTCTTTGAGATGGCATTCTAGTGAGAAAGGGCTTAAAAGGAAAGACAACTCCATACCAAATATACATGTATATGTATGCATCACTTAAGTATCCCACATCATGTATAACAAGCATAACTTTTGATTTTGGTAAATGTTGCATAACAAAGATGTTACAGTTCAAAGTTAACAAAATTGTGCGCTTTGAGAAAATTGAAAGCGCTGCCATGTTATCAGTTTTAACCAATCAGGGGTGAGGTGATTCTGTAACCCAAGAACGCAGCTGTTTCCGCTGATGTCATTTGAGCCCTGTTTTACCTTTAAACCATGCGTGATGAAGCCTCGTGTTCTGGGTGCCTCTAACATGGGGCAACCTATGTCCTTTTAAGAATTCCTACTTACGAGTTGATTCCTAGAGTTATGAAGCATGTGAGAAAAAAAAATGTCTTTGGCCATTTTTCTGTTTCCACTCTACTTCTGAAATAACTAGGGTTATGTCTTTTTCTTTTAATATGTTGACTCTTGGTATGGCCTGCTGCAGGGAAAAACCTTGGTGCTTGTAGGTTGGCTTGGGGGTTTTACATCACATTTGATCATGTTTCCGTCTTATCACTACAGTGTTTCCCTATAGGAGAATAGTCCTGTTGAACTATAATATGTTTATAGTGCTGGTTTACTGGAATGCCAAGGCAAATAAGATAGTAATATTATAGATATCAAAAAGACTTCTTAATTATTAACTTAACTGAGTATTTGTTACTGAAGTTTTCTTGATGGGTCAAAGTGTTCTCAGTTACTCCAGAGTTGTTTCCCTTTCATCATAATTCCATGGGGTGAAATCATTTTATAATGGTGTATTCGTCAGTGTTGAAGCTTAAGAACTTAAATGTTTGTATTTTTCTCCTTGAAAGAAAATTAAGAGAACCTGGTGTTTTTGTTTTAACTGGTAAATGTGGACTTCTGCTGTCACCTTTGTCCATGCGGAGGTTACTTGATTAGGGCTGGAACGAAAGTGACAGATTCAGTGGTTTTGTTTTGAAGGAACATTTAGCCCAAAAAGTGTTTTTTGTTTGTTTGTTTCTTGTATATGTAGGTGAGGAGGAAATGAGAGCCAGAGGTTATGACAAGACCCCTGATATCAAAATGGAAGTCCCCATAGGTGAGAACAAAGTCATGATAGCATAATAGTTCTGTTTATTACATATTAAATAAAATAGTGCAATTGACAACACTATTCTGCATGCATGTATTTACATGTGCAACACACAGGATTACAAGGACATGCTGATATATTCACTGACTTTCTTGAGAACACATCCGCCACCTTTAGTGTTAAAGTTAAAAAAAAAAGTCATCATTTATTCCCTCAACACCAGGTTTTGTCATTTGTACTTCAGGCAAGTAGTTTTTGTTGAATTATTGTTCATGGATTTCATGAGGATATGGTTTCCTTGGCCTTCTGGCCCATCACATTTTGTCCACTGTTTTCAGTATTATTTTGAGATTAAATATTTAACTTAAGTTCATGAATTTATTCATTTTTTTACATCCCAGCTGATGTATTTTCCATCTCTAGCCTCAAGTTACTAACATGCTTAAAGGATTAGTGTCCAGATTTAGCTACTGGTCTTAATTATAAAGATTATAACCTGTTTAAACTGTATGTTACCAGGATGGCTCCTGAGAAATGTTTTAATGACTTCAAATCCACCAAAAACAACAGATTTACTGCCCTATCCTATCTCAGCCAGCCACCTGGTACGTCAGCAGGTGACGTCATAGATGGACAACCCATGCCCAGCTGGCCTAAATAACCTGGGAATTCGTATCAAAACGATGTCAGTTTCGAGATGGATTTTAGCTACACAGAAACACATATACTGCCATATCAATTTGAACCCATAGTGAACAATGTTAAATTTCCAATTCTCTGAATTGAAATCTCTGGCCAGACTTCAGATTCCGAATTTTCTGACATTGAATTTGATCTTAATTTGTCCAGACATTTCCCACCACACCGACAAAGCGGACTGGTAAGCTATAGCTTTGTCCTGTGTTAAACTGTGCATTTTGGGTGTTCACTTATTCCCCATGGGATTCTAAATCTATACCTATATGTGATGACAACTACCGGTACCTGTTATTGCCGGCATTCCGAATAGCCCGTGCCTGTAGGGGCGTATAATCGACATTAGTGTACATATATTTACTATTTATCATTTTTCAGTTCAGTTAATAGTATTTTACAACTGCTATGTACAGTGCCATTTTGGAATTTCAGCTGTATTCCTCTCCTAGCTTTCAACTGTGTAATGGCGAGAGCAGATACAGCTGTTTTTAGTAGGTACAAAATCCTTCCATGCTGTAAATCCATGCCTTCCAGAGAGCCAAACCATGTGGAAACTTAACTCCTGGGTTCTTTAACCATCTGTGTTTGCAACATTATGCAGAGCAGCAAACCATTTTGTGGAGAAATTTGATGTGCTTGGTGTCACACTTGTAGCTTTTTTAACACAGAATTAAATGGTGAAGCTCTGACAGCTTGTAATGGTTGGACTTGTATGTCGGCAGAGACCACCGAGTGTTGGTGGGAAAAATGCATAAAACCAGCCCCATTATCCAGTTATTTTAAATGCCATATTACTTAGGTTAATGTACCCTTTATCAATATTTTTTCACACTCAATTTAACAATATATGCAGGCATATTAAATTATGAATAAATAGTAGATCTGAGCACTAATCCTTTAAAATGAATCAGCTTGCATTATTGCTCTGTAGAAGAACAACTGAAGCCAGTTTTCAGCACTATATTTTGTGCCTCTGATTGGCAATCTCAGATAATGACTATACAGAGTTATTAGTAATTTTGTCCTTATGACACATGCTAGAAAATGAAATTTGATGCCAGAAATAGTATCCTCAATTCTTGGATGTGTTATTTCTATTTTCCTGCCACAGAGCTACAGCCATAATCCTTGCCCAGGAACTATCTGTATTTAGATAGTTCAAGCCCAGCTCATGCTGGCTTCCTCTCTGGCTGTACGTGGGAAGGTCTGCTAGCAACCTGCGGATGGTCGTGGGTTTCCTCTGGGCTCTGCCCGGTTTCCTCCCACCATAATGCTGGCCGCCGTCGTATAAGTGAAATATTTTTGAGTTCGGCGTAAAACACCAATCAAATAAATAAATAAATTGTAATTAGATAATCTACTAATAAACTAATGTTATAATTATGGACATTGACATATAGGTATCTTTGGATTTTCTCTTGAAACTACTGTGATACATGGTCTCTCTATTAAAAAGTCAGTAATTTGTCCATGAACTTTCTAGAACTTTTTAACAGCACACTTTTATGTATATGGGTTAATTTGAAATTGTTTTATGTTTTATCCAAATGTGGACAGGCATTGAAAATTTTAAGAACAAAGATGCTGGTTAGACAGCTGAATCAACATCCATGTGTTGTTTTTGCACCCGTGGTTGTTGATTAGCACATAGATCAAAGAGCACAAAATGCCAGTAAACTACCAGGTGTTTTGTCGAGTATTTCTTCATAAAATTAGTTTGAACAGATTCTTTTCAAGTTGATTATTTGTCTGTGAAGTAGGCCATATCTGATTTGTTCATTTGGGACAGAAAAGCAGTTCATTGTTGCAGCTTACATGTAATGTTAATTTCATTATATATATTAAAATATTTTTTCAAACGAATAACAAAATGTGACAGCACATTTTAAAACCACTTTCATTCAGGGTTAGTTCTAAGGTTACTCTTCACTTTGAATCATTTGACATAAATAATGATGAAAAATGCTTTCAGTGTCAATAGGTGTTCATGCTACTCTTTTGTGGTAGTCAGTACCTTTTGTCATTCTGTGCTGTGTTCCCTCAGAAAAAAAACAGAATGTCTTAAAATAATTTAGATAAATAACAATTAATTTCCTTGTCAAACAAAAAAAAAACAAAAAAAAATAAATAAAGGGATATCTAGTAAACTAATTACATATTGTGTTAGGAACATATCTGTTCACTTGTAAATCAACTAAATTGTCACATAGTTTAAAGGTAAAATGTAAGAAAAAAAAATCCCTTTGATGTTGAGACGACATGATCGAAAAGCTGACTTAATCAGCCGCTCTTCCAAATACACCCAAAAATCTGCAGAGTTAAGGCAATTTTTGCCTTTATCAGTCCTTTTGTGCTCGCCTTGCCTTTGAAGTTCCTTCTTTTCTATCTGTGAGGTGTTGGTAATTGTTAATGATTTTACAAGCCTTCCATCTTAATAAAGTATGGCTGCTCGTTGTGAACGTTACGGCGGTGTCAGGTTTAATTTGGGCTGTGGTACAGGTTTAAATTTGGCCAATTGCGGGACGAAAGAGATCATAGCCACTTCAAAGTGCGTCGATGCTGACAGGTTTGTTATGGAGCCGAGCTGTCGTAAACCCTTGTCCCTTGTGACCACCGATCGTCCAAGGTCGGTTGGAATCCACAGCGCTCCACGACGAGCTCTCAGGCGTCATGGTTATAACCTGCTGGTCACAGATAGTCCGGCTACATTACCACAAGTCAACCATTGTCCGGTATGGTCCTCTATCCTCGCTGATGGCCCAGCAGTTCTAGCCACTTCAGGAAGTACCAGTGACGATGTCCACGTGCTGGTGGTGCGAGCGATAAGAGGCGAACTCTACGCATTATTGATTCAGAGCCTGCGACCCGAAGTAGAGAGGAAATGTAGAGGTTTGATTCGGTATGCAAGAGGAAGAGACATCTTGTAAGGCAGCTATTGCACAAACATCATTCTCCGTCAGGAATGGCGAGAAGTCTTGTTGCGGCTAATCTAAGAGCACAGGAAGGTAGCATGGCTCACCGAACCCGAATCGGAGAGTATCACCTCTGCATTTTCAGGGCCGAACCATTTCAGTGATTAATACCCTTCACAGCGGATGTTTCGACTCGGCTGAAGGCAGCTCTGATGTTCCTTTCAGGCCAAAGGGAAAAAATTAATTTCAGAGAATGCATAACAATGTCAGAGAAGCATGTAATTTCCATTGACTTGAGGAGAAAGAGTAATGATAAAGACAGTTATTGGTGGAGCTCATCTTGAAAGTGTTTGGAGAATGTCTTAAAACAGATTTAGACAATGTTCCTTCACCTTCACAATCAGGAATTCTAAAAATGGTGAAAAAAAAAATAATAGACGCAGAGAAAGAATTCCGTATTTTGGGGCTTTTGATTAAAGCAAGTTTCTTTCATGGCTTCTGAAATCATCTGACTGCGGTAAAGCTATTCAGCTGTGTCTGAAGTATTGCTATCCATAACTACATAAAGGCATTTCTTACGCTCTTTCTTTGTACTTTCTGTAAAGAAATCAGTTCATTTTAAAAATACACTTATTTAAACTCTGTTATTGAAGAAAATAACAATATGGAGAAAGGTTGTCAGTGATTACTTTGTAGGGGTATTTGCATATAACAGTAATGGTACTAGCAGAATATAATTTTATACAATATTTGTGGTTGAGGGAAGGAGGGGAGGGGCAGATTTGTGGGGAGAGAAGCAATACTCCGTCTTTTCTTTACTCTTATCCTAGTTCTCAAGTTTCTTCCTGCATCCATTTCAGTTTAAGTTTTATGCTATTCATGTTGCAAAATAAAACTACATTCTGATTGTTTCAGACAGAGGAATATTTTCATTCACCTCACCCGCCGTCGTATAAGTGAAATATTCTTGAGTACGGCGTAAAACACCAATCAAAAAATCAATCATTCACCTCACAATTTCACAGGGATGGAAAAATGAACCCATCTCCAAAAAACGTTAAAGATTTACATAAATGAACCTACTTTTTACCCTTGAAGGTACCGGCAACTTGGCGAAATTATGTAGAAGTGCCTAGAATGAGTGGTGATTTATAGATGCAATTACTGTAACAAGGAACCGCTTCGGCGGCCTAATAGTTAAAGAGTCCGCCTCAACGTCTGGAGACCCGGGTTCAAGTCCGGCTATACTTGCCAATGTTTGTAGAACTATAATCTGACTGGCTACTGTTCTACCGTGGTGATTATGTCACATACAACCCTTCTGTTGTAAACATATACGATACTGTCCAGGACCACTTATATCACTCAACTGTGTTTGGTAGCTATGGGAAATTCCGCGCTTGATTACATTTCAATGACGCCTGTAATTTTAACCGTTTCGGTGGCCTAATGGTTAGAGCGTCTGCCTCGAAGTCGGGATATCCTGGGATCAAGCCTGGGTCGGATCATACCAAAGACTTTTAAAATGGCACTTGTAGCTGCCTGACTTGGCTCATTGCACTTAAAGGTTAGAGCAAGGAAATCGAACTGGTTTACAAAGTTTCCGTATAATGTGACAGTGTATAATTTCAGTGGCCGTAACATTTTGGTGGCATGGGCTGGCCCTGCCACAAGAAGAGACAGTATACACACACCAAATGACTCCTCGTCTTCATATGACTAAAAATTATTAAGTACCACATATTTGTGGTGGTCAGCATTATGGTGGGAGGAAACCGGGCAGAGCCCAGAGGAAACCCACTACCGTCCGCAGGTTGCTAGCAGACCTTCCCAGGTACGGCCGGAGAGGAAATAACGGACTGAGTGAACTCGATGGATTTCATTTGGGTGAATTTGGTATGGTGTGGATGAATTTGGTTAATATGGATGATTCTAGTGGTCTTTCTGACGTTTGTTTAGAGTGGATGATTTTTGTTGACGTGGATGATGTTATTGATCTAGATAAATTTTGGTTGGTGTGGGTGAATTTGATTTCAATTGATGAGGATGGTTTTGGGGTTGATATTGTCATATTATTCACATTACTACCATTTTACACCGAACACTTTGTAATGTTTTACAGCTGTGAACGGCCATGTTGTGAACTGGATTGAGAGCAAAGCATCATTTGGAGATGAACATAGTCACAAGGGATATGAGAAGGATCAGTTTTGGAGTTACTGGAACAGGTACTGTTACATCTGGTGTAGGGTGGTATGACAGGTGTTTCAGTCTACGCGTAAGGTGTAAAAAGTGCATATGTGTTTATTTGATAGGAGTTTAACACCCTTTTATTTGAGTCTATAGAACGTGAGGTTTATGGGAGAGGCCCAGGGGTCTGAGGATACATCCACCCTTCATTAACCTACCTGACAAAAGTAATTACTTCGGCAACAATGAGTCTGAAACAGTATGCAAGTCATATCTAGTAAAAAGTCCAGTAAAGAAGTGAAAGTCTTGATCCTAAGCTTTACAGGTGGCACTGGAATACGTCAACGTCATGGTCTGACAGTAATTATTAGAAATGGTGATATGATATAGGTTATAGGTTGATATAGGTTATTGTATGATGTATTTTATTATCAATGAAAAGCATGTGTAAAAGTAATGATGAAACAAAGCAGGGATGTTAAAATGACAATTTTATTACATATAGGTCTTTCGGTATTTGTTATAGGAAATTTAAAATTGCTCATGGTGTACACAGTTCCAAGATGACCTTACAGTTGATAGTTTTGTTTTCTTCGTTTTTAAAAAAAATTAAGAAAATTTAACGAATGTTTGCTCCATCCAAAATAGCTTAGTTTTGATAGCAGATATACAAGGTAAGTATATTTGTTTTCAAGACGCTTAAAAAGCAATACAAGTAAGGCTTAAATGTTCATTGTTTTCCTACTGCCAATAATGCCAGATCAGCTTAAGTTTACACCACTGTACACCATTTCTCATCCACACTTGCTTCCCTTTCTGTTATGGATGTAACGGATAGGTTAACTGTGACTAGATTGTAAATAAATAGCAAATAAATGTTAACCTGAATAGCTGCGGTTTTGTGGGCGTTGAAATGTTCTCTGGGCTATCAGTTTGACATGGATATAGTTTGTGGTTTATTTTATAAGAATGCTTCATTACACCTATATGGATGATGTTTGCTGTCCCATAAATGTCAAATTTTCATAGTTTCCTTGTGCTTGTGTAAAGGAATAGAGGCCAGACGTTTTCATCTTCTTTACAAGCTCAAAGTTAAAAACACAAAATCTTTCTGACGCGATAGTGTTCCGAGATTGTCTTTTTGAGATGGATTGTGAAACCGTAAAATCTCTTTGATAGTACAGTTAGTTCTGGCAGAGTGGTGAGTATCTTGAGAGATTTGACTTCAGTCTCTGGCCGTCCTGCTGGCAGAGAATTTCACAGTTTGAGATAAAAGATTTATTCTATCAGACCGGCCGGCCGAAGCCTCTGTCATAACGAGAAGCCTGGGTGTTTTCCTAAGGTGATTACAGCTCTATCCAGTTTCACTGCGGGACATGGAGCAGAGGGAAACTCAGTCGGCCTGAGTTAGCAGCCAGTTTTTGATGTCCCGTCAGGGTTTATGTTCATTTTCGATAACGACGTCGCGAAATCGAGTTAAGCCCGCAAACTAGCCGGATCACCGAGTTCCTGCAATTCTTCGCCGGGGTGATGCCCACTTTCGCCAAGATTCTCCTGGGGCTTGAATTACGCACGCGTTTTTCGCGGGAACAGTCGGGTCTGTTTTAGTCTCGTTTAATGTTGTCGTTATGCTTTTTGTGGTCGTTCACTCTCCATCTGGTTGCCATCAGATAAGCATTAAAACTGCTCCAGTAACCAGTTCGGACCATCAAGGGCTATCCAACTCCGGATGTTGACGTCGTTGGATGAGGAATGCTTCGAGCAAAAAGAGAAATGTAACCCTCAAGCAGGTTGTAAAAGTTGACGCTGTTATAATAAAACTTCACCAACTTCGAATCAAGCTGTCAAAAAATCTCTCAAAGTTTGGTCGTCGACCTAGAATTTTGACTACAGGCAGAATCGTCAGCACGGACCTCTGCCGGCTTTTGTTGCCGTCGGAACTTGGATTGCGGATCTGGAGCATAAAGTTGGCCCGGCCAACGAATTATTAGAAATTTTTGGCTGGATGCACTGTTTTAGGGCCCCTGTTGGGTTCCCGTGTGGAAATTTGTTTCTACTCGCCTGGATGACATCTAGCGAGGTTAGGTTAGGCGAAATGAAATTAGTATGGATCATGAGTCGTGTGTACACGGTTATTACTTGCACTGGCTGGTTGTCTTGGTGTATTTAACCGGGCCGTAATCTCTAAGATCCCGCGGCCCCATCACCTCGGCCAGGGAGACACGGCTCTTTTCGCTTTTTGACAGTTTGATAGATGACGCGGCCGTCTTCACAATCTAACGCTGCTGGGATAGAGTTTGCCCGTGTTAGACTCTTTTTGATTAATCCAGAAACGTTTCCACTGCCAGCTTCCCTGCTCAAACAGAAATATTGAATGAATTGCAAAAGATCGTTACCAATATATACAATCTTAACTGACTTTAATCTAGGCCAGGCTGGTCCCTTCAATTGTAGATACACACAATTCGCCGTGATTACTGCCGGACTAGAAGGCACCCAGATCAGGGGCCTTAGCCATCCCTGGTTAGTTTACTGAGGTATTAGACCAATTTCTGTCGGCCCGCACTTCACTTCGTCCCGAATTGTCAATTCACTTGATTGCTGCCGTCGATTGTTTTGCGGCGCAATTTTCGTCCTGGAGAGAAAGTTGTATAACGCTTAATGAATCCCCCCTCCAATGTCTGTTTGCTAACAGTTGGTTTATGTTCTGGAGAAAATGAGATTCCCAGAAAAGTAATCAGAAATGTTTCGGTAGTACAGTAAAAAGCCATATAAATCCCCCTTAGCATGCTCGCCCTTTTCGGGGTTAGACCGGGGTTAAGTTTCTTATGCACGGGAAATTGTTTGGCGTAGCGTATATCATCTGTGTGTATGGTAAATTTGGACCTCTCATAAAGGTTGACTTTAAACTGTAATATATGGGAAAACTTTCAACTGTCTAATACTTTATGACAGATTGAATTAGATCTGATGAGCGAACGGCCAGTGCATCGTACTTTTGGATGCAATGAATACTTTATATGTGCGTAGTAATATGAAAGACTGATCTTAAAAAACATACTGACGTACGTGTGACGGTCCGACAGCAACCTGCGGATGGTCGTGGGTTTCCCCCGGGCTCTGCCCCGTTTCCTCCCACCAAGATGCTGGCCGCCGTCGTATGAATGCAATATTCTTGAGTACGATGTAGAATTTAAATCATATCAACAAAATAAATAAAAAAACTTATGTGACTATGTGTCCTCCACCCATAGACCTGACGGCCGTTGTATTCTCGAGGATGGCGATAAATAGCAACCAGATAAATAAATAATGATGAAGTATAACTTGAAATGTCTATCAGTTTGTTGTTGTGTGTGTAACCATTGGCTAGATATGGATGTCTCGTATGCCTGACCATATTCTATAATGGGTTCTCGCGAAAGCCTAATATGAGAGTAATCCAAAGTCATTTCTTGTTAAGGAATTTCCCTTCTTTCAGTCACCCTTCACTTCAGTATACATGTGACATTGCCGTGGTATAAGATGTCTTTATTTGTTATCAGATTCGGACCTGGAATGGTAATCTATTGGTTTGGATACATTAAAGAGCTCGATGTAAATCGGGAAAAAGGTATTATGTTGATGGACGATTTCCCGGCGAACATTGTCACCATGGACCCGCTTCAGAGGTGACAGGCCACCATGGAAGTAACACCATGCACATGACCACATATGGACGCATTGCTGTTCACGCTATTGGCCCATTCCAGAAGTGATTGACCACCATGGATGTGACACAATAAACACGACAATATGAACATATTGCTGAATTGATACTATGGACCAACTCCGAAAACGATTGCCCACCATGGAAGTGACACTATGGTAATGGCCACATGGACGCATTTGCTGAGTTGACACCGTGGAGTCGTGAACCCACCCAGTGCACAGCTGACATATATTGCAATTATTTTTATCACCATTGATGTAAACATATCCGAGCAAACATGGTGATGGTTCCCCAACGGAGTTGGCACGAAAGACTTTAAGCAGAAGTGGCATGCCCAATAGGGAGTGAGACTATGGACTTCAAGCAGATGTGACACTGTGGCACAAACACCATTGATGCAGACTGAACACCAAAGGTTGTGATGTACTCCGGTTCCTCGTGCGTGTTCAAAGACAAGAATCAGCAGTGATGCTGATGGTGTATTGTGATGCTGTGATGAACGAATACTCTGTATCCAGTTGTTTTTAATTAAGGTGAAGCCAGAGGTAAAATAAGTGACAGACGAGCAGACTACCGAGTGATAGGTATCACTAACCTGGTATAAACAAAGCTTGATAGATGTACTTTTGAAGTTGTATGGAAATATCTTACGTTGGAGATTTTAACAGGCCACGAATTGCGCCCGCAAGATCTGAACTGATGTGTCAGGTAGTCTCGTCTGTAAGTCCTTTCATTATCATTCGCCATGATTCTGATAATATTTCCACTATTAGTCGAATCGTATGTTCACAATTGGTCATGGGAGTGAAATTGGTTTTTATGTGAATAAAAAAAGGAAAGAAAACAAAGCGATGTTCATAAACCAGAATACTGATAGATATGTTGCGCTCTGTTCTTCACAGCCAATAAAACTAACAAATTCAAGAATGATGGGAGTCCCTCTTTGTTTTTATTCAATTAACTTCAGATTTCATTCCTTAAACGGTTTTGTGAATTCATTTAGTAATGTTTGCAAGCCAGAATGATCCGAACCCGGTTTTATTCGATGTCACTGGTATACAACTTACACGTATACAGACAGGAAAGAAGAAAACTGTCTTAGTTACTGTGGAACCCTGTATCGTATCCAGTCATGTAGAGTTTCACTCGCTGAGAGGAGTCCGCTTCGAGAGCGGTAGATCCTGGGTCGAGTCACACATAAGACTTTAAAAGAGGAAGTTGTAACTTCCTCGCTTGGCGTTAAGCATGACGGGGATATTGCAACAACTGGTTGACCCGTATCAGTATAATGGCTTGGGCGCGGCGGCTTACTTGCCTTTGGTAATTCGTCTCAGTGAAGCAGCACTGGACAAAAGAGCGGTGGAAATCTGTCCAGCAACAAGGAGGCACATTACATGCACTCTAAGGATTCCTTTGCCGTCATATAACTGGAAAAATTGTTAAGTACGACGTTAAACCCCAAGCACTCACTCTCTCTGGGAGGAGGACATCTCCTTTACCAGAAAGGGCGCGAGTTCAAATTCAGCTCCAGTCGATCGAATTAAGCCTTTGCGTCAGGTATCAGCGGTAGAACCGTGTCCATCGCCCAATATCATAGTGATTTTAGTCGTATATGTGAAATAGATTGTAGATGATACGAAAAGTTCATTCCTGGTAGAGAAATGTTTTACTTGAAATAATAAAGATCTATCAACCATGACAATTGCTAATAATAGGTGAACGTGTCTTTGACAGGGGCTTGCTGTGGTTTCGTCAGAAGTTACACTAATGGCATATCCCCTTGAAGGATAAAAACTCCAGTCAAATAGAGAAATAAATTCATTCCTAAAAGAGAAGAGAATTAGCTGTGAATGGAACAGTTTCATCGAACCTTGATGTACATATACCAATCATCGCAATGGAGGTTATACGTGGATGCAGTCCCACGTGTCGTTTGACACGTCAAATAAATAAATTCCTGAAAGCCAAGAGAACTGGCTGTGAATAGAACAGTTCTACATGGCCTTGATATACGAGAGTTATATTAACCGTCACAATAGAGGTTGTTAATACGTGGGCGCTGTTCAGGGCGTCGTTTGACTGAGATCTCTCGTTTGGTTAGAGCTTTCACGTGTGACGTATCTTCTTGGACGATTACACCGAAGACGAATGTTACAAAGCACAAGCTGAAGAGCACCCATATCATTTGACTCAATGACCCATGCTGGTAGA
Source organism: Liolophura sinensis (assembly GCF_032854445.1). NCBI lineage: Eukaryota > Metazoa > Mollusca > Polyplacophora > Chitonida > Chitonidae > Liolophura > Liolophura sinensis. The sequence continues at coordinate 66,009,285 of NC_088300.1, forward strand.
GATAGCGCAGGCCTGTCATTTTCATGCGCTTCTTCCAAATTCGTAGTGTTTATTGCAACGCTTATATACCTGATGATACCGCGGCATAACTTTGAGGCCAATCTACAAATTCAGAATCAAGAGTAATGTGGTTTTAATTTTCTCTCCCCATGCTATGTGCGATATAACTATGACGAGATTTCCATTGACGGCGGTGAGATGTTAACTGGCCCGGGTATCAGTCCATCAGCGCAGCCTGGGGCCGCCTTGGTAACTTGGTTACGCCATGGGTGGGGGCATGATGACGTTTTTACGAGGTTTGTGCCGCACACTTGTCAACCAGAAAGCCATACATCAATGTCGAGTTTGAGTCTACCCTATCGTATTTCCCCTGGAGTTCTGAGACAAAAGTTCTCATTACCTAAGAGAACTTAGCACAGTTTTCTGTGTACCGATCCCACAACTGGCACTCTTAACATTGGTATCAGGTGATGATTGTGATGATAGGATAGATTTGAAGGAAATCTGATAACAGCAAACAAAAGTTGCCCTCCGCGCTGAGACACGTATCATTCCTGTTTGTCTTAATTCTTCCTTTTCCCTGTTACCACCATAACACTGTTGGTCTGTCGGGTGTTTGTCATTAAACAAATGAAGGTTATACTCTCATCTGGCCTTCGGTATAATTTCTTCGCCCAGTTAATTTGTAAGCGTGGAACTTATATGACATACACAGAATGATGACAATTTGTGACAATTTGTTTTGTATACCTGTATTAAAAAGCTTTAAAACTTTCTTAACTTTAAATGCCTACATCCAAATGTCCATTTTTTCTGAACTGACCATTTTCATTTTTTTCATTTGTGTATTCCTTGACTTCATTTATTTTATATAGTTCCACTAACAACAAGTGTAAGCGCCATACCGAGTCAGCTGGCATGGTTGCAGAGGATTGTGCACATTTCTGAAAATTCCTGACTGTTTTACTCCATTCTTTTTTGCGTTGTTTACTCAGTTCGGTAATTTATTTCTAAGACAATGAACTACTGTGAAAAACCGTCTGGCTCATGGGGAGGGGGCCAGTCTCGGTCAGGGGGATTTATTGTAACTAATCAAACGTTCTTGATGGATACTTTGACTTCTGTGTATTGCATAAATTATTAACAGGGGAAGGGCGTGATCCGCGCCTGACGTGTCTAGAAATTAGCCATTTCTAGGACGCCATCTTGGTCGTCTCGAGCCCCACCTCGCCATTGCCGTCACAACAAGACGACAAAGAAAATTGATCTGTATGCAGAGTGAATTGATTTAATGGCATTTGTCAGTTCAAGGTGTTACCGTTTGCAAATATTTGACGTTTTCTCTTGTATTTCTGATGGTGAGGTTAGGGAACCAGCTGGATTGGGGACCACCGTCTTTGGCAAATAATCGGCCAACTCTGCATGTTGACTTAACATACGGTAAACAAGGCGTTGATATGCACAACCGCTTTGTTCTTAAGGGCTACTTAATAGACAGTTACCCTATACCAGGTTTGTGAGATTTATTGCTTTTGTTGGCCCGTGGACCACACACGTGGGAGTTCTGAAGAACGACACGTGATTCCGAGCTTGAGCTACACAAATTGAAACAGAAATTCAATAACAGAGCACTGTACACGTAAGAGCAAAAGGCGTTACTTAGCGACTTCTAAGTCTAGCTCGCAGATTTTTTTCATTTAACTTTATATTGCTACAAAGCCAATTCTATGTCTGAAAATGCATTACAGTTTGAAGGAAATTTCCTCTTTTAACACTTTGATCAGTTTAGAAAACTACTATAACTAAAGTCACGAAAGTTCTGAATGGTCGTTTTGCAAGACGCTTTTGAGAAACGTTAGTCATGTTCATTTGCATTGTTGTCATATTTATGAAATGTCATGACAACACTGCTTTCTAGACAAGTGACATTTACTAAATTGTTATTTACTTCATTGCTTTTTTTTTATCCACTTATGTTGTTGTGAGCTGATAAAGGGGCCGTATTTCACCGGTTTTTGTGACCATTTGCCAGCTGTCACACTGCCGTTGCTGTTACTCTCCCGGGTGTAGTTCTGTATACAGATAGATTCATTTTGTCTAGAACTTTGCTTTTTAAAAGCATAATCGTTGTTATCACTGTACTGCACTGTTGTTTTATACGCGAAGAGGTTCTAATACTTTCGATAGACTTGTTAATCTGCTGTCTTAAAAATGTATCGCTGTGATATGACTGAAACAATGCAAATGTGGCTAAAATCGCACATTCTTAAAAAACACTTAAAAAATACTTTTTCAAAATGTAGGAAATTGAATTTCATTTGATTTTGTTGGAAAGTGGAGATTTGAGAATGGGGCGGACTTAATTACAGCCATCTTTGTTTAAAAGGTATCCATATTTCCCTGTATGTATAGATATTTTAATTAAGGTGTTAACCTACCAAATGATTACAAATTCCAAATGTATATTGGTTAGCTCTCAGAAGTTCAAATTTTTTTCAGAAACCGTTGTTTACACTGAATGAATGAATAAATGTTGTTTAACGCTATATTAAAGTGCTCAATAAAATCTACCCAGGGGAGGTTTGCAACCCATGGTGTGACCATGTAAACTGGTATGGTATATATAACCCTTCTGTGGCGACTGTATCCATGCAATTCAATACGTACTATTATGTATAAAATTATGAGTGGTATTATCACGCTGTAGAAGAATTAATGAGTTTTACGAAACGACCAAAATATCAGGTGATAGAAAATTGCAATAGAGTTATGAATCTGAATGGTTCAATTCCTGGAATCTCTTACGGTAATTAAAGTATAACTTAAGTCATTCATCGTGCATTCAACTGTGTGTCATCCGCCGCAGGTTTTATTTTCTCGTATTCGGCTATGTTTAACATCTTTGAGAGGCATTTACAAGTCGAGTTGCATAACATAACGAGATACAGGGATAACAACTTCTGTTTACTTGGCAGCGACGTTTCGATTTAGATACTAATACTGTTTTCAAGCATGATATGTATAAAATACTATGTTCAAAACGAATTAAGGCGTACATCTGCACCATCCAAGGATTCTTGAATGCTTCAGCAATCTACATTATACATATAAATTGTAGACCTCAGTCGTTTAATACTCCGTCATATAATAGTTGTAAGTAGGCCTATATGTATAGATTTGGGGATGTGACTATTAAAACAAAATGTAAGGTATATTTAAGGAAAAATGACATTGTGATTTTTTTTCTAGCAGAGACACAGCAAATATGGCCGAGGCATGTTCACATTTTACAATTTTTGACAAAACGTGATAAACCAGTGTATACCGTTTTTAGAAATATCGAATACGGTTTTATACTTCCGTTCAGCACGATTAGGATGTTGTATTCCAGTTTGGTGATTTTTTCAGTCTTTATGCCCTGATTTTGTTGGCAGCAAAACTCAAGTTAGGTTGTTTTGATTGCGGTTTTACGTCATCAGTTATAATTTTGTCTGTATATACATAATTGTGTATACATATACCAAACGACAAGCGGTTGAGAAGTTACTGGTGTGTGATGAGATGAACCTCTAATTCATTCATCAATTTATGTTGTAAAAGTTTAACACTCCAAAAACCATACACTTGACAAATTGCACACATGTCCCTCTTGCAGCGTTACAAAAATCAAAATATTTAGTTTCGAAAAGAAACTGTGCGAACAGGCCTCTTAAACATGAAGGGCAGATGATCTGTGCTGATTCCGGTTCCGTCAGCAAGCGGATATGAGGTCACGACCCTGTCTATCATGCGCGAACAACGTTTGACGCACGCGTACTTAACGTTCATCGCACGCCTTTTGGGAGGTCAGAGGTTATCCTGTTATCCACAACAGTGTTTGGCGAGGGGTTTAAGCTGCACTGCGTGCCAGCTACACCAATTATGGAAAATGACACCCATGTAATTGGGCGTATGAAAAGTCGCCGGGTGATCCCACCAGCCAATGTCATATCATGATTGAACACTTTTTTACCATCTTATACATTTTTCCGTTTCATAAATTTCTGCGAGGGTTGTATGGAAAAAAGGGCGCACGGAATAAATTAAATGTAACACGAATTCTGACTCGCACGTCTACAATGTCACCGAGGCGGGCATCTGATTAATAATATTGAAATAAAACTGGAATTCAGCCGTGAAAGAATGAATCTAAAATTAAACAGGTTTGGTAATAATTCTGCATGGTATGACGTTGTTAACCTCTAGCCCTGAACGACGGCGAGCTGTTGTTTGATTGGCTGTTTGTGGAATTGGGAAAGCAGAGCATGTGGTGTCATTTCCTCATTTTTATCTCTAATTAGCTCACTATGATGTTGACTTAATTTGTAAAGCTATTTGAGGATAAAGGCACATTGTCTGTTTCTCCTGTCCTATACAACCGTGGATACATGGGCTTTTACTAATTTGCCTGCGGTGATTCTCTATACTTTGTGAATGCAAAGTACAGGTACTTTGAAATTGAAGTAAGACACGAACCTCAAAAATGAAGACCATTTCGACAATATAGTTCACAACCACAAAAGTTAAGGCTAAACACAATCACCAAGAACTCCTTAAAGGATATGCGTCTATTTTAGCTCAGGAATTTTGTCGGATATTTATCAAGGTACAATGGTTTCCTCGGCCTTTTTCCGGTTTCCTCCGACCGTTTATCTGATTGATGTCGTACGCAGGAGTCTGATATGTTTTAATCAGCACTTCTTGTCGCCATATATTCGCTTAAACTGTCTGATATTTACACCGAAACCATATAGATTTGTTCCAGTTATATTATATTATTTTACAGAATTCATGCGTACTTAAAATCTCATCGAAGAAGGTATGTCTTTTTCCTTTTCATTTCCTTTGCTGAAATCTTGTTGATATTTCCCGTAATAGTTGTATGTCCGTCAGTTCGAAAAATGAAAAGTATTATTGAGTTTTATACATAATGTACTAAAACTTCCGGTTCCCTCCTCCAATACAACTACATGTACATGTACAATCCCCATCTTAGAAGTGAAATAATCTTTAGAATGCACGACGCCAAACAACAATCAAACAAATCTATATGTCTCATGCTGTTTATATCACTATAGCCTTTCATCAATGAGGCCCCGTGTTCGAATTCAGCTCTTGGTAGTCCTGCTCCCGTCTAAGACCTATGCTTGTAGAATGGGGCACTGATTTACTTTGCTCTATACACTCGTTAACCTGCTCAGCATCATATTAGTGAAATATTTGGCTTGAATAGAACGAATGGGAATAAATGAAGTCTAATAATATAATGTTAAAATATTCAACGAGGAAGTCGAGATTTTGTTATAAAGGCCAAATGAACACATTCGCCCACAGGCCTTTCCAAACTACAGCTCCATATAGTATAGGTTTATCTATTTACATATATACAAGTTCCAAAATGTACATGACCGTCACTCATCTACATCAAAGTAAGTGTAGCATTCTTCAGCCTTGGCGGACAACTTGAGGCGCGGTAGAAACAAACATTCAGTCTTCTGTTAATTCTGATACAGGCGAAACCTAATACTGGCCGCCACTTAGAGCATTTTTTATATAAAATTCAAAGTTAGCTCTATATTCTACACACATACAGACGGCGAGACAACTTTTTACCGTCTTAATTATACATGTGGATGTAGTTCAGTTTCGATATATATACTGAGAAACCTACACGAAAAAATATATAAGTAGAAGCGTATTAAAACTAAAATTAAAACATGTACATTTCAAACAGAAAACAGCAACATTTCATTGCCGTATAATTATGTATATGGTACATCTACAATATATCATTGTCACAATGAGAGATTGTGGAATATTATAAAGGGGTTTATTCTAAAAGATCAAACATAAAATGTTTCAAATAAAAACAGTAAAATACTTAATATTCAAGGAAGTATTTAATAGGTATAGACTCTTACGAAAAATTAATGCAAACGTAAACATAAAATTAATGAAAAACTGTTAAAGCTTGTTAAGACACCTAAAAACAATTGCAAGTAAAACGAACACGGACTATATAGACTTCGATGAAAATTCTCAATACTTATTTTGACAAGGATTCATGTGTTTCAGTCGTTTGACTAAATACATGTAATATTTTTCGGTTTGTTGTAGGTCCTCTTCGGAAACCACCATTTCGTTTATATATCAAGACATTTTCACAGTCTTTTTTCGAAAAAAAAATACAAGAACACACCTTGTCTAAATTTGATCAAGATAACGGTAATACTAGTATTTACTCAGCTGTACCCTGTACGATTTTTTACCGCACCCTGTGCGAGATAAGCTGATAAGACAGTGGTATACGGAACGGGGTATACATGACTGGACTGTACACATAAAGCTATATTATTCCTCGAACGGGAAAGAGGTACTCGTTTTACATGTATAAACAGCATAATATTTTAGCATACAGCTATACCCTATATCGAAAAGGATTTTTATTTTATGTTTGTGTCGTGCAAGAACCGCATGTAGAGGTATAACCATTTATAATTCCACATATGGGGGTAGATCTCCGAGCGCATGCATGCACCCCGCCATACACACATCTGCACACGAATTTGGTCGTGCTTTTATTTTTAACCGCTTGCTCGAAGTTGAAGGTTCTACTCATCTTGATAGCACAGTCCTTTCTAACTTTTGATTGGAGCGGTGTTTTACATCCCACTACTTCCACGGAATTCCGAATGGTACTGTCTGGGACACGGCCATCTTGACTCTTCCTGGTCGCTTCATATTGTTCGATATATATACATGTCTCTCTATACATCACTTTTTCATCGACGCCTTGCCGTTGTACTTGTTTTCACCACTCCTTTCCTCGATTTCAGGCCCATTCGACCAGCCGGACTGGGCGATTTGTTCGCCGATTTCCGCGTCTTTTTCTTGTCCACCTCTTGAACGTGGACTGTGTACTGTGGGAAGAGTTCCGCGAATTTCTCCAGAAGAGGCGTGTACGTGAAACGCTGTTCGGGTGGGGAGGGAGCCCGTGCGTCTGTGCTGTCCACTGCCACAGGCTCCTTCATCACCAGGATATACGTACCGTGCGATACCAAATGCTTTGTGGCATAATCGAATTTATGAGTGTCTAGTTCCTTTACCAGACCTGAAAAAAAGAAGAGAGAAAAATGATAATATAGTAAAGGACTTACAACATACAGTGAGTAAAACAAGAGCAGCGACGACAGAGTGATAGTCGGCAAATGGCCACACGCAACCGATGAAATACACCCTCGTCAATTTATCTCAGATAGGGTTTTATTCTAACTCTTCACATAAATCCTTAAACAATAGTAAATTGCACGCCCCAGAGCACCATAGCTTAAGCAGAATTAAAAGTCCCATTTAATATACTGAACAAAAAAGTGAAATATTAGGTTCGAACTGTGAGTGCCCGGAATGAGTCTTAATTGCTCGGTTACATCAGTTTTTAACCGTCTGTCACTCTGTACTTTACGTATGATGAATTTGAGAACAATGGACTCCTGGACAGCACACCCACTGGTTCGATATTGTCATTTTATTGGCAGCATTTATCTGTGGTTCTTTATGTGATATTGATCTCATCGCTTGTCGACCACCAGACATTCATCCGTCTCTATGTAAGTATCTATACTGTGTGACCGACATGTCCATGCATGTAGTCTGACCAGACCACAGCCTCGATATGTCTCTGCATCATCTGGTTGGACAACATTTTGTAACTGGGTGTTTGCTCCATGGAATGTTTTCCGTCATGCTAGCAGAGCGGTAACCTGTGGTTGTATACGTCATAGCTATTGCAGTGTATACGATGGTTGTGTACCATGCGTTATACTGCCATTCATGAAAACTATTGCAATAATTGCTTCACGTGCGTATTGCTTGAGCTATTGCCATCCATGTGATTGGAGACGGTGTCATGGTTTACAGTCATTCTTGCCGTGTTTGGTGGTTGTGATACATGGTTTACTGTTGTTTTCGGTAAGTTGGCTAGTGCCACCCGATACACGCAGTGTAACTGGTGATAGAATGTTTAAGTTACGTCATTAGACTTCCTGACACTCGAACGATTAATGGCGTATTCACAAAGCTACTGGTATGGTTTAATAATCACCGGCATATTTAGGATTAATTTAGACAAGAAGAATAAGAATCCAATCTAATTTTGTAATGAACAGGTTTCGATATTTTTCAAATATAAATATCCTGCAGAAGTTCACGTATTTTTCTAACTTAGCAAGTCGTTTGAGGTTTGTGAAGTCAGTTCCTTGCGTATGTAATTGCAGATTTTCATGGGAGGGAGCAAGTGTATGGCCTAAATCCAGTCTGTGTTCATCCCAAAACATTTTAATGAAAAACTCATAACACAGGTTAGTATGTCATTCAAACAAATTGAGCAAAACATGTAGGCCCCAAGGATGAATAGACGGACTATATACTGCATGCATGTGTATATTATGCAATATAGGTGTAACTGTGTATCGCTATCCTTTCCTAAAGCTTCGATTTAGCATTTATTTGTAAAAATGGGATTTTACGTACCCTAATGGTGTTTCCATTCTCGTAACAAAAAAGAAAAACAGTTGCGGACACCTGCATTACGTGATAGGTCTGACCATCAAGTTCCGCTATATGGGACAGTACAAAGATCTTACAGATCATACGTCCTCATCTTAAGCGTCCCGTCGGTAAGGCATAACCATTTTATGATCGCAAGCTTTAAAGATTTCGATTTGTATCAAATTAATGGATCAGTTAAAAAGAATCCGTTTAGGAGCAGTATGTGGGGCACCTGGCTGGAAAAAAACTTTCAGAGGAGGGGAAAAAAACATGATTCCTGCGCATAGCGGTATAGTGTATATTAGTGCAGTGAATTGTCTTGGATCGAAATTTTATCTCCCCTCGAAATTACGTTCTGACACTTTCCAACGGTACAATTTCACGCCAATCCACGCCAAGGTAATGGACGCCCGATAAGGCGGTTTTTCTAGATCGATTTTTTCTCTCAATATCGATACAAGTGTTACAAAGCCAGTCGTTGTTCGGGTCATCAGCAATGGGGAACGAAGACTGGACGGTATCAATTTCACGATATGAATGCAAATGATTGCCTTTGTGGCGGGCTAGAGCGACTAAGGGTATAGAGGGTCCAGGGTTGGAGACGGGAGCAGTTCAATATGGTCTTATATTGACAAGGACTGTAGCATCGACCTGGCCCTAGACCACAAGCTCCCCCCAGAACAATACATAATGACATTCACATAGCGATCGATCCCAGCAGCTACTCGGCAAATTGTCCGGATAAATGGATTACGCTAATCCCTATAACAACTAATTTCTAATATAGAGATTTGCCGGCTGTAGTATGTGAACGTGAGTGGAGCCGTAACACGGCTGGACCCCACAGGCTGGAAGACCATGGTCCCTAGAGAACCGTCCCCAGTCATCGACCGACGACCTCACACCCAGAACCGTCATCGGATCGAGCTCGGGATTTCTTGTAAAATTGGGTTTAAGGCGATGTTTGAATGGAAAGACCTTTTGGACGGGGCAATTAAATTCGTATCAATCCCTGACTGCCAGATGAGCATCGATTTGAGGCATTTTTGTCCTGCGGTCCTTAACAATACCGCAGTCTGCGATGACGGAACCGTCCGCAGTAGTTGACGGAACATGCAACTCAGCAGGCCCAACTTTGTCAATCACAGCTTTCGATTATGCCTTGTAGTCCTGTAGTTAGCAATTCCAAAAGTTAATGGCAGCCCGCAAACTTTGGGGAAACTTACTTGGCATGATTTTAATCCAAGTCCATGTCAAATTAGCGTGTGGGAGTGGAACATGGGGCTTTTATATTTTGGTGCCGATGAGTGACGTGGAACTGGGTTTATAGCCTACATCAGTAGGCCTATGTCTAAGCCCACAGTCTCGCATTCTTCTTGTCAATTATACTACATGCGAACGCCAATATTCATTAATTTTACAGCTAACCACGATGGTAAAACATGCATTAAATGCAGTAATTCTGTCTGGCGTTTCTTCTGTTGTCTTACAAAACAGGAATTAACGTGCCCACCCCACCCCCGGCTATTAACCCCTACTAAGACGATGGCACTATTTCGGCGCTTTTAGGAGTGATAAATACCCCCCCCCCCCAAAAAAAAGAAAAAAAAAAACACCACTAAATCCAAGTTGAAAAAAAAAGAGTGCCAGCTAATGTTCGTACCATTAAAGGCCTGTTCTATATCCATTAGGCGACGACCAGAGAGCGGATTAGGGAAGCCCAGTTTCTTATGTAAGAATTAAAGTGTTAAACATGGGTATAGGATAGTCTGTCAGCTCTACTTCCAGACGCGTTATACAGTCGGGGTCTGCTTTCACACTTTTTCCAGGTTAATTTTTAAATAATCGGCCATTTGATTAAATTACGTCTAAGTGCAACCTTTCTTTGTCTAGGGTTTTTCAGGACGATACATTTTTTTTTACCTGCACGTAGAGTGCAGAGGGAGGTCGCCTCAGCTTAGGGGCGGACGATCTAAATCCCATTAAAAGTAATCGAAAGGCTCTTTCCATGCGGCCAGGGTTAATGGATCTGACATTTTACCGACATTCAATATGACTTAAAAGAATCAGATTTCAGAAGTAATCAAATCTATATAGGTAGAGGACATAGTGTAATTGGGGGCATTGTGTAAGGTTGTGGGTTTGCCCAGGCCCGCTGGGCTGTGTCGGGGCAGTTGTCAACTCAGTTACGTCACACCCATCTATCTCCTTCTGCCACCCTCTGATGACATCTCGTTATTCATAGCTTAACAAGGCCACCTCACGAAAAGTGCGTATCTTCATTTTGCCTGCGCCGTGTTCTGCTTAGCTGGGTTTACTTGATATCGTGTGACAAAACACAACTGCAGAATACTATGCAGTAACCGTGTGTTAATTATAATGGAGACATTCATTATAAAAGGTCATATGTCTCTCAGAAACATGAATAACGGTTTTGCAATGCATGCAGGCAGGAGCTTTTCTGAATTCCTCTGTTTTGGAGGAATTCCTCGACTTTTTTTGCTAAAAGAAACATTTTATCAAATACTTCTAAATTAAGTTAGAAAGTGTTAAAAATAACAATATTGTGACAGGGATATTTTCCTTTTTTTCATCCCTTTGTGTCCCATCACTGATGCAGAAATTCATGTGTTTTTCAGTAACTGTTAAGAATTTTAAACACTACCATATGTGAAGAGGAAAGGCAGTTTTCCACCCCTGTATACTTTCCTGATGTGTCCAGCTTCAGTTTACAAACGCGTATGCAGCAAAAAATACAAATCGACACAAAAGCGCCAGCTAATTTCCGTACCATCAAAAAGTAGATTCTGGATAATAATTAGCTAATTGCCTATATATATATATATATATATATATATATATATATATATATTATATATATATATATATATATATATATATTATTTGCACATCTCACGATAATGACTACTTGTCATGTACTCACACCTTTCATTTGGTCCAGACACTAAAGCGTAGCAGAAATAGATACGTAGCCAAATATTTGTAACAATATTTTCTAATTCTTACATATACTCAACAAAATTAAAAACTTGATTGTTAAATCTCACGGTGGAGATAGACTGGTTATGGAAATAAATCGCGAGGCGCTATTGTCCGCGTAGCTCTACAGGAAAAACTCATAAAATCCCTTTGACACCCATCTCATGGCTGTTTATACACACAGCGTGGTCAACATAACCAACACACGCTTTCAACACTATAGGTCACACTGCAGCTCTGACGCGCAGCTACTTACATAACGCCAGTGTTGGTGTCACTGACTGGCTGTCACGTTCCCTGGACTTACGCTCGACTCACCACATTTGGGATGAGCCATAGCTCGGAAGACATCATATGGATCAACTCCAGGCCTTGCAGCTTCTGGGCAAACAATAGTTGACCAATGGCGACAACTTCCTGTAAGAGTGTTCAGAGAGGTTCTCAAGTCTGTCGACGGAGTCGTTGTGTTGCTGTCATGGGCGCTCTTCGAGATCACACTCGTTATTCACTTCCTCTGTTTCAGCAGTTGTGTCTTTGTGAAGTTCATCTCTTCCCTATAAATTGATGCCGTAATCCGCTTATCGTCTTCTTTTCTTACCAGGTGACAGCAGCATGGTAAACATCTATTTTCATAGTTATGGAAATATGATATTTCCATCGAGAGATTCTTCTTTAAAGTGTCAATTTCTTGTTATATCACGCAATGCGCAATTTTTACACTACAAAAAGTCTGGACGCACCACTGTTTTAGGATATTTTTGTACCCCCATAATAACATTTACCCCATACATTCACATATAGTACATATCGCTAGACCTTGCCGCTTACTTTTCTCCAAAACATTATCCTTTAATAATTGCACACATTTAAAAAATTGACATATATAAGGTGCAGATGGAAGATAATTATACTTCAGAACTGATGTACGTGAATGTACGCTTCCACTGATAAATAATGAGACACACTATTTTCCAATCCCCTTACAGTCCCCTTCCATTGATACGCAAATACTTCCACCCTTCCAACAATTATACAAATGTATGCAATATTTCAGTGCCGTGCGAATACACGCACGTTTCCAGTGCTGTTTGAATACATGCACGTTTTCAGCAAAGTGTGCATACGTGCAGGCTTTCATCACTGTGCGAATACATGTACGCTTTCAATTCTATGTGAATACATGCACGCCTCTTACTGTGCGAATATATGCACGTTTTAAATGATGTGTGAATATATTCATCCTTCCAACGGTATGCAAATGCATGCAAGCTTCCAGCACGGTGCTAATACACACAGGCTTCCTTTGCTATGTGAATAAATGCAGGATTCCTATGATATGTGCATACATGCAGGTTTCTGATACTGTGTGAGTACATGCAGGTTTCTGATACTGTGTGAGTACATACAGACATCCAATGCTGTGCGAATATATGCACGCTTTCCATGCCGTGTGGATACAGGCTCGCTTTCACAGCAATGTAAATGCACGCTATCGGCATACAATTATGTTGTTGTATAGGCCTAGATGTGTTCTCGCCCTATAGCTAACAAGAAGGTCCGAAATATTAGGGTCAAATGTAGCTTAACTCGGTATTTTCTGTCTGTGATCAAGTTAAGCTTTTGCTCTTTTCATCTTGCAAATATGCTTCCATAATGTGATGAAATGCCCGGGTTGTATTTGCGATTTATAGCTTGTTCACAAGTATTCCTTTGATCTTCAATCTATGTAATGGCAAACGTGTTTCCAATCACTGTTTTACCTGTACTAAACATACGCCTCTTGTGTCTGTACATGTTGGTGCAGGTATACGAGAGATCGTCACGTTCCCAGGCAATGCGTCAATGTCGATGATAATTTCTATGCTATGTTGGAAATTAATTGGTATGGAGCCGTGAATTTATAATCTTGACCTTGAGAGCTCGGAAAACATTTGTAGCTTCGATTGCACTATTTGTAATAAGGTATACTGGCGACAGAGCACGCGAAAGTATACTGTTAAATTATATCAGTTAGGTATAAAATATCCATGCAATTCTGCCTGCGCATGCAAACAAATTAAAATGAAATTATCATTTAGACTAAAAGCTAATTAGCAAATAACTGGAACTCATGTCCCTGTAAAAAAGCCTACCTGTGTGTGTATAGGGAAAAGTCATTCAACGCCAAGGATGTGCCTAGTGCATGGAAATTTGATCGAATTTAATATGCATAGTTTTTTTTTTGCACGTCAGTACATTTTGAAAAACAAAAGAAAAAAAATTGATATATCTTGGGATTAATAGAATAATGGAAAATAAACCTTACAGTTCACAGCTAAGGCCAACTATACATGAGTATATGTACCGGAATAGCCGAAGCAAAAGATAAGTGACCCCGAGAGATACCGCGCGGGAAGCTCGGCCAACCAGACAGCTGCGCAAACAGACATACGGACACTCGCGTCGCGGAGTGTGACAAAACGTCAGCAAAACCACAGAACTTGTGTATACACATGTTGTTGGGGGTGATTATCATTTACAATGATCTAGAAATATATAGACAATAGAAGAATGCACTGAAGGAAGCAAGAAGTTCTGAAATTATACACATATAGCGAGTGGGCAACACCAGTAAGTTGTTTGTTTAGATGGAAAGCTTTCTTTATTTAAGCAATGTCAATCGCTCTAGATGACTTGAAAGAAATGTGCCGCTTGGCATCCTGGGTGCCCACGCCGCCATATTTGACAAATGATGTGTGCTTTAGCGTAAAAATCTTGCCTGACAAAGAGGAATTTTTCAAAATCAAGTTTCGGGTCAAATGTGTTCTGGCGGCCAGATATCCTGGTTCAGTTGAACAGAACAGATTCTTTTATACTTGGTTACAACGACAGAAATTCATCAACATAAAATCCCCGCTTGATGAGCCCAGTTTCGTTGAACAGGGAATCCGTAGAAATAAAATTACTCAATTAGAATTTGCCAGAATATTCTTAAATCATATATATTAAACCGAAAAAAATTACCATGATCGCTGCTCACACCACTTTTTATGGTTGGACGAATTAAACTGGAAATTCTTCTGTTTCCAGATCGCGAAGTATATCATAAATGTGTCAAAAGCTGATGAAACATCGGTGGCCTATGGTTGCCTTGTTATAATATTCAATAATCTCCAATAATACACATAAGTGTTCAGCATGCATGATTACAGAAGTCTAGCCGGTTATGCAATCATAGTTATATAATCTGATAATTGCAAAACGACGACTGTCCCATATGGTGGACCGAAAACACAGCTGGATTTGCAAGTCTTCCATGAGAACACATTACTTAGGCTCTGCCACTCCACGCTCCGCATGTTGCAAATTGCCCAAAAAACTAATAACTCCTTTGTATCAACTTAGAAGAGGAATTGTTTAATGGATAACATTGTAACTTTGGTATCTTTTCAACAATCTGTAACGGCTAATGTTTAACAGATGCCATAGAGTTACAAAATTATGTTTCAAGCATGGCATAGTTTGTAAAATGCAACACATGCGGTTTTGTTCAAGAGGACGCACAATATATGTTAACGTTTACATTCTCACTGAAGACCTTGTCCGAAGCGATGGAGAATACAACTTAAAAAAAAAACAGAGAAAGCCATTGTCTTTGGCCTGCTACGTACACCATGTTTTCCCTCATACAATCCTTTATAGAATAGAGTCGCGATGCGTGCCCAGCTCCGCATTCTCTGTATTTCATTGTGACTCCCCAGTGGGCTTACCAGCACCCGCCACAATGGCCCTTTCCCACTGGCAACATGGGTTTCAACTCTACCTTATTGATTAGGACACTAGGGTATTCACGGATATAGCCTCGGCATCCTGTTATTAGCAAATATGGCGTAATTTCATAAAGACTGAAAAGCTGACTTTCCCTCTCATTGCCGCCATTTGATTGGGCGATTTCCCACAAAAGCCGTAGCTGGGGGGAAGTCCTTTGGGTTCTAAAGCGGTTCAAGTGTCACGCAGGGGATGCTCCTGATAGCTAACAGCACGAAGGGTGACATGTCACGGAGGCCTGTGACATCTATAGAATTAGCCTGTCGTCCATTGGGTATGAGACAGGAAGAATCTGACATGTCAGGAAAGTATATGTTGCCATAAAGAATCGTATGTGATACCGGAAGTTCTTAAGTCGATAGTGGAGAAATCTGCAGCTGGTAGCTGTGTATACATATTACTATTTATATTTATTTTCATAGTCGTGGTCAAGAATTGTTCCCTTAGACGAGATCGGTCAGGTTTACCATGTACAGGCAAATATAATAATCTTTGGCAAGTGACATCCCTTTGGAAATGATTTATGCTCTCAGGCATGCTCTTATCCAACTTTAGATACAAAATGGGACAAGAGGTCTTACCCCCATTCTCTCCAACAACACCCCCCCCCCCCCACACACACACACACACAACCAGGATCTTTCACCAATAAACCTCTCTTATATGCATAAGTTTAAGTACCCTTGGCAACTCAGTGACTCTGGGCATCCAGTCCTGTTTATTTGTGAACCATGTAACTGTTTACCTAGAACACAAGCCATTCCAGGAATACGTGTTTGCTTGGTTCCACCTGTTTTGTGCAGTCCATGGACAAAGAACTGATGGATTATTGACAATTCTGACTTATGATACCTTACCTATACTGAATCATACAGTTCTTTCGTCAATACATATATACCCGTCTACTTGGCTATTGAACTTTAAGTCTTATATAGTATTTTAAACCCCAAGCACATACATGTATACATACATACATTCATCCATTCATTCAATCATTCATTCATTCATTCATTAGTTTATTAATTTTACGTAGTTTTATGATTTCTGAAAGGGTATCAAGTACGTGTATAGCGGTTGTCCAAAAGGGGCGAATTGTTAAAAGTCACTGTGTTGATATTCCTTTGTAAGGCTAACACTGCTATTTGCTTTATTGATTTTCTTTGGGATTTGCCAATAATCAGGTGTTGAAATATTTAGAGCAAGCAACTCGAAGCCTGTTATAAAATATCTCGGGTCTTTAACCTTAATGCCACTACAGTTTGTTCTCTACCGGCACACCGGCAATACTTCGTGCGTGTCCAGACCTTTCAATGCCAAGCCGGGTCGCCGGAGCATAGCACTTGTTCCGTCAGCCCCGGAAGTGTAACCAAGGACGCCATAGCGTAACTACCGGCGCGTGCAGGCCAAAACAAGAGGACAGCACATGCCAACAGAGAGGTTCGATTCAACCTTATTATTATACAGAAACGCAATAAAACATAGAAAATGCTGACTGACATCTGGTTTTATCGTCATGGTGTCGTTATATCTAATCTCTATACGACTTGCCTTTATACTATATACCTGGACTAGACGGGGCTCCAGATAAGGTACATAGCCGATTGTTTACACTGATTAAAATGCCAGCATAACGCTATATCCACTGATATCAACATGAATAACCATACACACTGTTGACAGGGCCTCCTCTGCATAATGTAACCGGATGCGCCGGTATTTTACCCGCAGATAAACTTACCTGTTTCGTCCGATAGGTCCAGAAGAATGTTACTGTTAGCGTACCCAGCCCGACGCTTGATACTCTTGAGTAAGTTCACCACTGCACAAGTTGGGTTGCACAGAAGTGACTCGTTGTTGCCATACTTGACTACGATAAACATGATGGGTTACTGGTTCCGATCTAACCCCATGGCCGTGTGTAGTAATCCTCTCTACCCCCAAGGACTGGCACCTGTAAGGTGTGTGGCGAACACCTGTTAACCTGTATACCTTCTCTCCCGCCGGCTGGCAGTCAGGGGAGGTAAATACAAGGCAACCCTTCACACCCTAGCCGGCTCTTAAGTTTTATCCAGTGTTATCTTGAGGTGTAGTTTGTCACTTTAGCTAATAGGTTTTTTTTCTCTCTCTCTCTTTCTCGTGAACAAATACCGACCCCCGGGAAGAAATCCGTTCACAGTTTAAAACAGCATCAGTAAATAGGGTGGGTAAGCTGCTAACCTACTTGGAGAGTTCAGCACGGTGACCGTGTCGGCCATGTCCTGTACGCCGTCGGTATCCGTCCGCTAATACGAACGATCTGATTGGCTGTATGCGTAAACATGATCATACACGTTTTGCGTGTGGCTGATTTATTTAACAGCATTCACAGAGAGGCACAATGGCCGAACGTGCCTGCTCATACATGTTGACGGTTTTCTATCACACAGGATCGGTTTATTGAGCTCTTAAGTGAAAGGAAGTGACTGGGGTTTCTAACCAGTGACCATTCTCTATTCCATCGGCTTCTTAGCCGTCCCGAGGTCTCCATCAACGCAGTGCCACTCCGCGAAATCGTCCCCACCGACATCGCTATCAGGACCTTCTTTTCAGCCGGTCACGTTGGATGAATTTTATCCGATGTGACACAATGACATTAAGTGAACTTTAATGTAACCGTAATCATAATGGCCATTTAAAGTCTCCTCTCAAGCTCGCACTTCGTAAGAGTTTTTTCTCCCATTTCTGCCTCCTTTTAATTGAGCCCGGGAACTTTTGACGGATGCCATTCACTGATGATGGTCACGTGACATTATTAGCATATAAGTTCACAACAGTCTTGCGTGCGCTTGAAAAGTTATTTGAACTTAAGGTACACTGTTCTTGCAGATTAGATCAGTGATGTGCGATCCAACCTTTAGGCATGTATTATACTTGCCTGGGTATTCCGGTGTGCGAGAAGTGTACACAGTACTGCGTTTACACTGAAAAAAAACATAGCTGTACCATACTGTGAAGTGTTGAAGTATTTTAAAAGTATTGTATAACAATAGCACTTTTCTAAAGGCAGAAGTCTTGCAATCAAGTGATTTTTTCTTCAATTACAAAATGGCTAACCAAAGATTTTTTTAATGTAATAATTATTTATTAATTACACTACATGCATGTATACGGTATGGGATTTGTTTTCAGGTTTGTTTAACTCAACATTGTTTATTTTGCAAAACTTAACTTGAGCCATTCCAAGTTGATGAGAACTTTTCATAGCTTTGTTTTAACTCCCCTACACGCAGAACTATAAGGTGAAGACCATTTGTACAAGGATATCGGATTAGATCCATGTTCATAAGGGTTTATAACATAATGTAATAGTGATGTTGGTCCCGAAAAGTTGGTCAACGAAAACATATTGCAACAGATGCCTTACAAAACATGGCGCTAAATTCCGCAAAGAATGAAAGCTGGCACAGTGTCATACTGTGTATGGAATGCCACGTTTCTGTCTCGAGAGTATAAGCCAACCAATCCAACATAACATTATGTCCACGATTTGTGTATCATTACGTATGTACACAAAAAATCTTATCGACCCAAGAAAACTGAAATTGATGAAGTTAACGTCAAGTTGAAGGAGAGTGGATGACACGTCTGTATAGAGCTCACCCATGTTTTTTAGCAGATGATGTACAATGACCTAGGAGTATGCAGCATTTTGAGGGTTCATCTCTACATGAACCTGTCTAGGATTCCAACCGCAAATCTCTCTCGAATCACGATCTGTCGTCCGATGATGAAATAATGACTTTATGTTAGAGGTTCCCTCTCTATCCCTGCTATAGTTTAGGACTTATTTTAAACCGTTTTCTTGTCTTTTCCCTGACACCAGAGTTTATTGTGATGGATAGTCATATATTGGGCAAGTGTGAATTTATATAAAACCGTCCACAGTTTTTACCTCGCGATGTAATGTATTACCTGTTTACAGCCGACGTAAAATAAATAAAATAAAGAACAAAAACACTTCCCCGTGATGATTTTATTGCAGTTACAGGCGATACCGATCTGGATGAAGAGAGAAAATAATTTTCTTTAGGATATTGTGTACTGTCACTGTATAATGCCTAAGTTTTCTTGAAATAAAAGTCTCAACCTTTGGCTGTTTCTCGCCTGTTTTGTTTATGTTTTTTTTTTGTTAAATAGAGACGAAAAGGTCACCAATTAATTTAAGAGACAGTTTTCCGCTTTCACAATATATATGACCTAGTGGAGGTATATTTTTCCCCTGCGGAGGCTTACGTTTCCTGCAAACTCATCAAATTAAATTTTCAGCGTAACAATTTATTTTAGCTTGGATCGCTGTTGCGAAATATCCAACCTACACTGTAGGTTTTTGGACGTGGAATAGACAAATTTTGCACACATAGACAGGAAGCATCGCAAACCAGAACATCGGTGTCTACAGAAGGGTTGCATCAAATCAAGATATGTTTTGAACAAGAATACTGTTTACCGTTTTTGTGTTATGACTGGTAGTAGAGGTAAAATAATGCGAGCAAAAACAATGCCATAATATATGAGCTTGTGTTATAACCGGTTATAAAGTCACAATAATGCGAGAAAAAGTTAGGATATGGATATATATATGGTATAATGTATGAGTTTGTTATGATTTGCATGTCAACATAATGTATAGGGGCTCTACTATGACCGGATGTCCAATCACAGTAATGCGAGCATAAAGCTGCCGCTTATGTTGTTATCAGAATGTCAACATAATGTATGTGAGTTGTCTTATGATCTGCATGTCAACATAATGTATAGGAGCTTGTGTTATGATAGGTTGTAGAGTCACTGTAATGCGAGGATAATGCTGGAGCTCGTGTTATTATGGGAATGTCAACAGAATGTATATGAACTTGTGTCGCTTGATCGGCATGTCAACATAACGGCGTATCTAGGAGCTTGTGTCATGTTCGGTTGTAGAGTCGCAGTAATGCGAGCATAATGTTGGCGCTTGTGTTATGATCGGCATATCGACATGGTGTATATAGGAGCTTGTTATGACCGGTTACATAGTCTCTGTAATGGGGGTGTAATGTTGAACCTTGTGCTAAGAACAGTTGTTCAGTCACACTAGTGGGAGCAAATTGTTGGAGCTTGTGTTACCATCGCTCATGCTGGCTTCCTCTCCGGCCGTACGTCGGTAGGTCTGCCAGCAGCCTGCGGATGGTGGTGTGTTTCCTTCGGGCTCTGCCCGGTTTCCTCCCACCATAATGCTGCCGCCACCGTCGTATAAGTGAAATATTCTTGAGTATGGCGTAAAACATCAATCAAAAATGTGTTACCATCGGCACATCGACATAATGTATAGGAGTGGTTGTGGAGTCACAAGAATGCCAGCAAATAAAGAGGGGCTGGCTGGATATACGTGTATGTGTATGGCATAATGTAGGAGGTAAATCGTAAAGCCTCTGTTCTGACGGGATGCCATGAGGACTGTGTCAATCCCAGGACTAGCTGATAAGGCGGCATCAGAGACAAAGCGCCCGCCGGACCGATGAAACCCGAGTACGTACCAGAGGTAGATGTCTATCAGACTTGTTGAGCACGGATCGTGCAGTGCCACTTAACCTATGACCCCGCTATTGACATTCTAGCTTCAGTTTTAATAAGTTGGGGGCCTAATCAAAAAAAAAAAAAAGAAAAAAAAAATATCAGATCCTTTCCAGAAATCTCGGTATATGGCTTTGTTGTTAGGCAAGAAAAAATATCACAACTGATATTGTTAAAATCAATCGTGTGAAAACACAGGCATTGCTTGTTGCTTGGTCACTAAAGCAAACTAATACGTTGAAATATTCATTTGAATTGAAAGTTATTTATTTATTATTTGATTGGTGTTTTACGCCGTACTCGCCGTACTCAAGAATATTTCACTTAAACTGAAGCTATGGTGGGTGGGAAACCTACGACCATGCGCAGGTTGCTGGCAGACCTTCTCACCTACGGCCGGAGAGGAATCCAGCATGAGCTGGACTTGAACTCACAGCGACCGCATTGGTGTGAGACTCCTGGGTCATTACGCTGCGCTAGCGCGCTAACCAACTGAGCCACGGAGGCCCCTTGAATTGAAAGATGGAATTATGGGACAATGTACTGGTAGACTGTGATTTGAAATCATCTCCGATCGTTTCACATGCAGAGCTTTTTGTTTATTTATTTATTTATTTATTTATTTATATATATATATATATATATATATATATATATATATATATATATATATATATATATATATATATATATATATATATATATATATATATATATTTATTTATTTATTTACGCAACACTTAATAAGTTTTTACGTACACGATGTGGATCAGTTTTGGGTTTTTAGGTTCCTAGCGAAAACCGCCGACCTTTGGCAAGTGACATTAAGATTAAGATTATGTTAATGACTACAAATCAGAAGGATAAGTTGAACGTGTCACAAATTTGGTACAACACAAGAATATAATGTACATAAGGCCTAAAACTGATCGACATCGTGTAAGTGAAAACTTATTAAGTGTTGAGTAAATAAGTAAAGAAACAAATAAAAAGCTCTGCATATGAAACGATCGGAGATTTTACAGGTCACTACATATGGCTTGTGAAACCCATGTAATTAAAATTCAGATATTTGGCTGATTGGCTGAAATATTTGGAGCGATTGTCATCTGAAGAATATATATATATATATATATATATATATATATATATATATATATATATATTCTTCAGATGACAATCGCTTCGCCTTTATATGCGTAGCTTGCTTCCACGGACCTGTGTCATCCGGTATTTTTTTCTTTGAAAAAAAAATACTGTATATGGCGTATTGAATATACACATCCTTCAAACAAGCAGAAAGCTATAACGATGATGCGTATGCAAAGTAAATAAACTGATTAATACAGATTTTCATTAAGCTTTTTGAAATTTGGGAATTTGCAGTGCTGTATTCATTACTGAATCGTCCATTTAGTACGGAGTTTAATATCTCATATCTCGATCACATACAGTTGTTGTTGAGCACTCGTAAAAGTGATTAAAATTTCCATGTGGTTAAATCTCAATGAAACAAGCAAAAATGCATGGTCTCCAAACAAACCCGTTTCCAAGGATATTAATGGTTCATCTAATAGTATATATGGGTTTCATCCCACCATAATGTTGGTCGACGTCGTATAAAAGTGAAGTTTTCTTGAGTTCGGCGTAAAATACCAATCAGATGAATAAATAATACCATATATATATAAGATCCTATATTGGCGTCTATACAATAAAGATCCGGAACATAATTACACATCCAGAAAGTTTGGCATTTCAAACTCCGTCCACATATCTGCATACATGTGTGTTAATTTGCTGTATATGCATTACAAGGAAATTATAGCTCCTGTAACTGTACTTGTATTGCGGTTGTATCTTTGACCTTGATCGTCGTTCACGCATGTGACTACAAACATGTGCTATAGTGCTCGAAAATTTTGAGGTTAATCTCATTGACCGTAAATACTGTGCTGAAATTTCCTTTGTATGGTGTGACAGGAAGTCTAGAAATCGTTGTCTTCAGTTCTTTTTTTACCCTCTTTTGTGACAAGAAAGGTCTTTGTCATCACCGCTGGAGTGGATTTCACATGCAGAGACTAAGTTAAAAAGAGAAGATAAACATTTTCATTCTTTTGCCCGGGAAATCAAACCGACATAGAGAATCGGGAGGAGATCGCATTTCCCGTCAGGAGGTATCACCGTATCACATCACGACTATTGACCTTGATGTTATCGCACCGTACATACGCCCATGTCTCTGTTGGGCATTGGGATGGTTAAAAATAGATTACACATATATGTTAAATTATATACATAGATTGAAAGTTACATGCATAATGCACAAAGTCGTCGACAAAAGTTGTACATCTACATATATACATCTCGATTCCAGTTGAGTGAGTGAGTGAGTGGGGTTTAACGTCGTACTTTTTCAGTCATATGACGACGAAGGGGTCCTTATGATGTATGTAATGTGCCTCAAAGTTGCATGACGGATATCCACCGCTTTCTTATGTAGTCCTGCTTCACTGAGATGACTACCGAAGGCAAGTTAGCTGCCCCGCCGGAGCCATTCTACTGATACGGGTCAACCAGTCGTTGCACTATTCCCTTCATGCTGAACGCCAAGCGAGGAAGAGAACGTCCTCTTTTAAAGTCTTAGGTGTGACCCTACCTTGACCATGGATCTAACCCCGCCCCCCCCCCCCCCCCGGAGCGGATGCTCTACCAACTGAACTATATGGCATGAAATATGATGTACTTATTTATAAATATACTCTCAAAAAATAATTTGTTAAATTTAACAGAAAATCTGTTGTGATGCTAGAATGTATTCCGTTATCGCAGCAAATTATTCTGTTAAATACCACACACATATTCTATTAATTCAACATAACGATTATCTTAGACTAACAGGATATTATGTTGAATATGACACAATATGACACAATATTGTGTTATAATAACAGCATACATTCTAACATCACTCAGATTTTCTGTTACATTTAACATATTAAGTTTTTGAGTATACAGTTGCGACAGTCACGAGAAAGCCTGAATAACCATGAACAATTTTTAAATCCTGAATTGTCATGAAAAAGTCATGATTCTTGAAAATGTATAATAAAAGTCATGAGTCTGCCTGCAACCTACGGATGGTCGTGGGTTTCCCCCACGCTCTGCCCAGTTTCGTCTTAACATAATGCTGGCCGCCGTCATACAAGTGGCATATTCTTGAGTACAGCGTAAAACATCAATCAAATAAATAAATAAATGAAAGTCATGAAGAAGTCATATTTTTTTCTGATATCTACATGTATTCGTGTGTACTGTATTAAGAATTAGAGTGACGTATCATATCCCCGCCCTTTTTTCTGTCTTACGAAGGAATATTTGCTCTACACAGCACTTTCGTTTTATGTATCACATTTTAGTCGATTAAATATTTTAAAATTATAATTAGGTACATGTTCTTATAACTGTCTGAAGGTCCTTTTTTACCTTACCAATACTTATTCTGTTTGTAAAAAATACATTATTGAAAAGTCTAATAAATATATAATGTGCACGTACAGAATTCGTGTTTTGATCGGGCAACTAGAAGGGGAGGTGGATTTTAACATTCGAAACTTTTTCTCAGGTTGTATCATGTTGTGTGATTAAGTCATAAAGATTGGCCTGATTCGGTCATGAAAAGTCATGAAAAAAGTCATAAATTTTTGATTTGAAATATCTGTGGCAACCCTGAAGATAGTGTCAAGCCATCATTGCTTCGCTCTCGGTGGCCCAGCGGTTTAAAGCGTTGTTCTATCACCATCACAGCCGGACCCTGACCAATTAGCTCGGGAGGGGCGCAGGATCAAATCCAGCCCTGGCTGCATGGTTCGGATACGGTATTCAGTCAGGAGGTTTGTGTGATAGAGGTTGTGGTTGTTTACTCCGGGCATTCCCGTATCGTCCGCGCCCATAAACATGATCGTGATGAATGAATAAATAAATAAATAAATAAATAACCTCAAGTATTTTGATTTATTTCGATATATATAAGCGATTCATTCCAAGTTTTTTGCTTGAGATGAAAAACGCGCACTGTTGTATGCATTATCTAATATGTTAACATTGATAAGGGAATTACCCATTGATTGCTGTTTTATATCTGGAAAAAATACACCGAGTTTACTTATGCAACAAATGGTTAAAGGAACAAATTGTCTTTTAGAGTTTACATCAATAGAAGAATAGGTAAGCAACCATGCGTGCAAATTATTTCTTTTTATGGTGAAATAACATCATGTAACCGAAATGTTTTTGTACCTATTCTAATCGTTACAAACAGCCATGTTGTCTGTGAATAGCGTCTTGATTGCCTTAGTGGAAAGTCCGCTTTCTTTTTACCAGGCCATAGAGCCTAATCATTTAAAATCCTATTAAATCAGTTGTGGATAATCGAATAGTGCAAGCTTGGCGCCAGACGTCTTATATTGGCCAATCTCTGGCTGGGGATTTTGAGCTGGGATAAGTAAATGTAAGAATAGATGGTCGAGGCTCTCCACACGTCTACAGAATAAACTGTCTGGGGCTTGACCCGGGACAACCCCCTCCCCCCCCCCCCCCCCCCTCAGTATACGAGGACGCTGGGGGTGAAGCGATCAGAACGGAGTTGTAAGGAAGCCTGTGTTGTGCTTACAACGTCTTGACTGCTGACCCGCGTATAATGACTACGACTGTAATAAACTTTACGTTGTAGATCAGCCAGCTTTTCAACAGAGTGCAGAGGCTTTTGTCGCAGCTCATCCACCTTGTCCAAACGTCGCACCATAACCTGTAACCAAACAAAACAACCAGGGTTTATGAGACGAAAAGGAACACGAACCATCCAACACCGTCGGCTTCGCTCCAGTAAACAGATCAGCACGTATATATATGGTTCTTTTGACGCAATGTTTAAATATTGAACTAACGAGCAATATCAGGTGTAATTTGGTGCATCGGTTTTAAAACCCAATAGTTCATCCACTCGAGGACAAATGGAACATATCTGGTTCCATTTGTCCTTCACGCCGTATCATCGCCATGTTCCATTGGCCTCTGCTGTTCCTTGACCAAGCTACCATTTTATGACATCTTCAGATAAAGGCGTTTTATGTAGAAATTCTACTTAAGTTTTGAAGAGAAATTCATAGGACTCCTTTTGCTACTACTACAAAAACAGTTTTACAGGTTACCATCCTTATTCAATATCGTGGTAAAAAAAACAACCAATTTAGTTTGGACTCAACTTATGGTGGATGAGTAAGTTTGGACATTTAACTACAAAACTTTTAGTCCATCACCATACATGAAGCAGTCGGAACAGTCAGGCAAACTGCAGAAATAAGCTAGGTCTAAGTTTATTTATTTATTTATTTGTTTTATGTCCTACTCAAGAATATTTCACTTATACGGCGGTGGCCAGCATTATGGTCGAAGGAAGCCGGGCAGAGCCCGGGCGAAACCCACGTCCATCCGCAGGTCTGAGTTACATACCTATTTACCTACATGTTGTTAAGCCTATCTGCGTATATAAAAAAAAAAAAAAAAAAAACAAAAAAAAAAAACAAACAAAAAAAAAACATAAAAAAGTTGTGCAAACTGCAGATTGACCCCAAATGTAGTTCGATTTTGTTTAGTGTGATAGATTTATATTACCACAAATGTTTAATATCTCGCTGTACCGGTAAAATGGTCATAACCGACAGTCGCGCAAACTGCAGAAATAACCCAAATGTAATTTGATTTCGTTTTGTGTGATAGATTTAACTGTTTAATATATCGCTGTAACGGTGAAATGGTCAAAACCGAGGGTCGCACAGTGTAGAAATAACCCAAATGTAATTTGATATCGTTGAGTCATACAGACAGTTAGTAAAGATGCTTAATCGGTTGGCTTGCATAAAATAATTAAAACAGTGGAGCACATTGGATAAATGACTCAGCTGTTGTTTTACGCAATATGTATATGACAAGCTGCAAACGTTGAGACCATGTATCTGTGTACATGAAACCATGAAAAAGCCTACAAACTATAGTAATGACATAAGCGTGGTTTGATTTCAGATAAGCAATGGTGAAGCTCGTTTGTCATTGGGAGTGGTAACGGATACGGCTTTTTGATCAATATTTGATACTTAGCTTTACGTCCAGAGTGTAGAACAGGTCAAACCTCGATAAGACCACGTTCTATATGAAACTACAATGACGTCATGTTTATCTGATCAAACAATTCGCAATTGACTTTTAAACTGAGAAATGGGATACCCGAAAATCTCAAATGCATCCACCGTTAAACTGTGTCTCAGTGGACAGAGGAAGTACAGAGAGACCAATATCACTTATTAGTGACGAAGCATCAGAATGACAATATGTTAGACAATAACGGCATCAGTTATCGGTACTTTGTCCGTTTTATGATTTATGCAGCTCTTTACAATAGCCCTTTTGACGTGCGTGCTGAGCGGTCCGGTCATGTGGACTCACTGCGAACCTAAAGATTCCTCATGAAATATTATCCTAGGAATTCATAGAAAATTTGTCAATTTGCATGGAGCACTTTCGGAGTAGTTTTGACTGATATTAATAGTAAAGATAGCCCTTCACGGCTTGTGCTTCTTTTTTCCCCCTTGTCGCTGCCTGATAAAATCGGTTTTATATATCAGGGCCTGTCACTTTGTTGGTTTTTTTTATCAGTGTAATTTACAGTGACCAATATGAACAACCGTCAAATGTTTAAATGCTCCCAGTTAACGTCTCATGGATCATGATTGGCGGTATTACGGTGGCCTGTTCGAGCCATTTTGAGGATGTTGTGCTGACAGGTTTTAGAGACGAGACAATTCGTACACCGCTGACTTCTAAACGATTGCAGTTGTTCCGACTCTGTAAGACACATCGTCATTATGAGCTTCTATTCATGTCTAAAAGGTGTCAACTAGAGTAACAAATAGCTCTTTGAAACACGACAAACTAATCGTGCGGCTGCCTGAAGATAGGCGAAGCTTTATGAGACCTGTGTTCCAGACAACCGTGACACCAATGGTTTCTATTAAAGATGAAACTGGACACCAATCCAGTTTCTGGGTCCAAACTTTTCTCGACGCCAATCGTTTGTGTTGAATGTGAACATTAACACCAGTCGCTTAGGTCTCACAGATAAATTTGTACACTAATGAATTAAATCAAAAATCATTCATCCAATGTTAGATCGAAATATTATTAAATTAAAATTGATCTGAACACTAACAATACAAGTCAGTCTTACCATGCTCATTATCACAAATTTAAATCCCATCATATTGGACATTATTTCCGTTTTCGCAGAATTACTGAGCGTCTCAAGGTAAAGTAATTTGAGTGGACATTCCTGTATTTATGCTCTTGGAAATGACACAATGTACATTCAATTATTCATCATTATTATTTCTGGTAGGAGAATTGTTTAGCGTTCGTGCTTCGAACAAATGTCGGGAAGACACAACAAGCGCGTGTAATTAAACAGATTGAATTACTGAATCATCATATACGAACACCCTCTTTGTCACTTCGTGAAAGCTGATTTTTACCTGAATTTTAACTAAAAGCCAGAGCAGAAAGGCATTAAATTCACACCCACCCCTCTTCGTATAATGTTCTATTGTGTTCATCACGAACGTACCAGAGAGACAAACATATCATTGATTCATACCCTTATGTAATATGTAAATCCAATAGAAATATTGCATGTAAGGCTAATATATGTTGCTTACTATAGCATGCATTAGTCATAGGACGTATTAATCAACTACTAGACCTCCGCGCTTTCCAAGAGTTCATGGCTAACAGGAAATGAGAGAATGGCCTCGAAGAGATTATTTGAATTCGGATATTTAAATAGGATGATCATTTATAAAATTCATACTTCGCACATAAATATAACACAGTTTGATCATATCGTTCCTGTATTTAGAGAATCTCAAGTAGAGACACTTATGTTTTTCTTCATATATCTTATCGTATTGCAATATAGTAAGAACATCAAATATTTTTTGTTGCAAGTGTTCATCGAATAAAAGGCATGCATACAAACACATGCCTCGCCCTCACGTTATCTGTTTCTCACAGTTCGGCGGGTTGTAACATCCAACCACATTCACAAGTTCGGCGGTTTGTGAGGGCTCCATATTAATGATGTACCACAGTTCGGGAATAGGCGAAGTGTAACGAAATACGTCTCGCAGCGATGTTACTTCCCATGTCATAACTGCGCATTTTGAACACATTACAATGATATCTACCCAAAGTTTTATTTTAAATAAGCTCCTAAGATTAAAACAAAAAAGTTGCCCTGTTAAATTAAAAAAAAAAATAAATGAAAATTATGTCCCTTATTAGCACTAACTATAGTCGGCCTGTCGATGTTTTTTTCGACATTTTTGGTCGAATAAAATTTCTCTGTCTGGTATTAGGTTTGACCATTCGTTCGCTCTGTTCGATTTTTCATTTTATCTCAATTTGTAATTTAAAAAAAAGCTCTGTATGTAATTTTGGTGATGTCAAGCTACAGACTCCCGCGTCATTTCGGTAAAAGGACCCATTTCCGAAAGCATCCTTCGGGGCACATCCTGTGAGGCAGTATTATCTCCGGTCGACTTCACATTAAAGAAAGGTTAAAAACTTATTTCACCAGAGGAAATGATATTGCAAAAAAAAGTCCTTGGAAAGAACAGGCGATAAAAAACATGGAATGAGTTGAAAGTGCATTACCTGAACCCAGTATAACTGAGTTAAATGGTGTCAGTTTCAAGGTATTTTCCGTTTTGATTAAATTGCAATGTGGTCAATTTTAAGATTTTTTTTTTCCTTTCCTTTTCGTGTGCGTCATTTTGTAAAAGTCACGAAACTCGCCACAGTAAAGTTTGGTCCTGTCCCCGGTTGAAAGCTGTTTGCACAGTGGGGACAGCTCGATGTTGTTATCTGGGAATGGTGCCCGTACGGAGAATTCTATATATTCTATACGGTTAGTTGTGGGGCTGGTACTGATAATGGCCCTGGCAAGCATGGCATCTCACTCTAGCCAGTTTAGAATGATTAGCGAGTACACATTCGAACCTGATAGCATTTTATTTACCACCTCAGTTTACAAACATTGATTACATTGATTGAGTTCATGTATTATTGATTTTATTTAATGTGTGTTTCTCCAAAGCAAATTGACATTACATAAACATTGATAGTCCATTAACATCTGCCATTCATACAGTCTGCATCCACGCTAACAGTTATCCTCCATTTCTGTTAGCAAAATCATATTATTACGTTGAGAAAATTATTTTCGTTAATACGCATAGATGAATTTATTTTAATAAATCACAAAGTGAGAAAGAAAGTTTTAGTAACTTGATGTGCTTAAGATAGACCAGCACCGTTACGTTGCTATCATTCTGAGATAAAAATTAATTTTTCGTTTATTTCTTACTACGTAAGGCTTGGTGCGATCGACGCTAGTTACCACTAAAACAAAGGCATTGCCCAATGTTGCCTCCTCATACCATACAATACTCTCACTCTCCTCATACCATACAGTCGTCTCACCTTCCTCCCCACACCATACAATCTTCCCCCTTTCTCCCCAGACCATACAATTCTCTCACTCTCCTCCTCACACCTTTCAATCCTCTCACTCTCCTCCCCATACTATAGTCATCTCACCTTCCTCCCCACACCATACAATCTCCCCCCAACTTTCTCCCTAGACCATACGATCCTCTTACTCTCTTCTCCACACCATACAATCCTCTCTCTCTCTTCCCCACACCATACAATCCTCTCTCTCTCCTCCCCACACCATACAATCCTCTCTCTCTCCTCCCCACACCATACAATCTTCTCCCTCCCCTCTCCAATCCATACAATCCCCTCAATCTCCTCCCCATACCACAATCCTCTCACTCTCCTCTCCAAACCATACAATCCCCTCAATCTCCTCCCCATACCACAATCCTCTCACTCTCCTCTCCAAACCATACAATCCCCTCAATCTCCTTCCCATACCACAATCTCCTCCCTCCCCTCTCCAATCCATACAATCCCCTCAATCTCCTTCCCATACCACAATCCTCTCGCTCTCCTCTCCAAACCATACAATCCCCTCAATCTCTTCCCCATACCACAATCCTCTCACTCTCCTCTCCAAACCATACAATCCCCTCAATCTCCTCCCCATACCACAATCCTCTCACCTTTCTCCCCATACCATACAATTCTCTCAACTAACTCCCCATATCACACAATTGTCTCACCTTCCTCCACATACAACACAATCCTCTCACCTTCATCGCCATACCATACAATCCTGTCACCTACCTTCCCGTATCGCACAATCCTCTCAGCTTCCTCCCAATACCATGGAATCCTCTGATTCCCCTGTACATATCATGCAATCCTGTCACTCTCCTCCCCATACCATGCAATCCTGTCACTCTCCTCCCCATACCATGCAATCATGTCACTCTCCTCCCCATACCATGCAATCCTGTCACTCTCCTCCCCATACCATGCAATCATGTCACTCTCCTCCCTATACCATACAACCCTGTCACTCTTCTCCCCATACCATACAATCCTGTCACTCTCCTCCACATATCATGCAATCCTGTCACTCTTCTACCCACACCATGCAATCCTATCACTCTCCTCCCCAAACCATGCAATCCTATCACTCTTCTACCCATACAATGCAATCCTGTCACTCTTCTCTATATACCATGCAGCCCTATCACCCTTCTGCCCATACCATATAATCCTGTCAACCTTCTCCCTATACCATGCAATCATGTCACTCTCCTCCCCATACCATGCAATCCTGTCACCCTTCTCCTCATACCATACAATCATGTCACTCTTCACTCGATACCATGCAATCATGTAACTCTTATCCCCATACAATGCAATCCTGTCACCCTTCTCCCCATGCCATACAATCCTGTCACTCTTCTCCCGATACCATGCAACCCTGTCGCTCTTCTCCCTATACCATGCAATCCTGTCACTCTTCTCCCCATACCATACAATCCTGTCACCCTTCTCATCATACCATACAATCCTGTCACTCTTGTTCCCATACCATGCAATCCTGTCACTCTCCTCCTCAAACCATACAATCCTGTCACTCTTCTCCCCATACCATACAATCCTGTCACTCTTCTCCCCATACCATACAACCCTGTCGCTCTTCTCCCTATACCATGCAATCCTGTCACTCTTCTCCCCATACCATGCAATCCTGTCACTCTCCTCCCCAAACCATACAATCCTGTCACTGCTCTCCCCATACCATACAATCCTGTCACTCTCCTCCCCATACCATGCAATCCTGTCACCCTTCTCCTATACCATGTAATCCCGTCACTCTTCTCCCCATACCATACAATCCTGTCACTCTCCTCCCCATACCATACAATCCTGTCAGTGTCCTCCCCATACCATACAATCCTGTCACTCTCCTCCCTAAACCATGCAATCCTATCACTCTTCTCCTATACCATGCAATCCTGTCACTCTTATTCCCATACCATACAATCCTGTCACTCTCCTCCCTATACCATGCAATCCTGTCACCCTTCTCCCCATACCATACAACCCTATCGCTCTTTTCCCCATACCATACAATCCTGTCACTCTTCTCTCCATACCATACAATCCTGTCACTGTCCTCCCCACACCATGCAATCCTGTCACTCTTCTCCCTATACCATGCAATCCTATCACTCTTCTACCCATACCATGCAATCATGTAACTCTTCTCCCTATACCACGCAATCCTGTCACCCTTCTCCCCATACCATACAGTCCTGTCACTCGTCTCCCCATACCATGCAATCCTTTCACTCTTCTCCTATACCATGCAATCCTGTCACTCTCCCCCCCTTCCATGCAATCTTGTCACTCTTTTCCCCATACCATACAATCTTCCTCCTCAACTATACAACCCTCCCACCTTCCTCTCAATACGATACAATCTTCTCATCTTCCTCCCCACACTATACAATCCTCTCACCTTCCTCTCAATATCATACAATCATCTCACCTTCCTCCCCATACTATACAACCCTCTCACCTTCCTCTCAATACCATACAATCATCTCACCTTCCTCCCCATACTATACAATCCTCTCACCTTCCTCTCAGTACCATAACAATCCTCTTACTTTCCTCGCCCATACCATACAATTCTCTCACCTTCCTCCCCACACTATACAACCATCTCACCTTCCTCCCCACACTATACAATCCTCTCACCTTCCTCTCAATATCATACAATCATCTCACCTTCCTCCCCATACTATACAACCCTCTCACCTTCCTCTCAATACCATACAATCATCTCACCTTCCTCCCCATACTATACAACCCTCTCACCTTCCTCTCAGTACCATAACAATCCTCTTACTTTCCTCGCCCATACCATACAATTCTCTCACCTTCCTCCCCACACTATACAACCATCTCACCTTCCTCTCAACACCATACAATCCTCTCACTTTCCTCACCCATACCATACAATCCTCTCACCTTCCTTCCCACACTATACAATCCTCGCACCTTCGTTCCTCTACTATACAATCCTCTCACCTTCCTCCCTCTACTATACAATGTTCTCACCTTCCTTCCTCTACTATATAATCCTCTCACCTTCCTCCCCATACTATACAACCCTCTTACAATCCTCCCACTTTCCTCACCTCTACCATTCTTTCCAGACCATTCAGACTCAACCTCCTCTTCACACCATACAGCCTCACCCTTCTCTCCCGACCATACAGCCTCAACCTCCTCTTTAGACCATACAGCTTCAACCACCTCTCCAGACCATAAAGCCTCACCCTTCTCTCCAGACCATACAGCCTCAACCTCCTCTCAGACCATACAGCCTCACCCTTCTCTCCCGACCATACAGCCTCAACCTCCTCTCCAGACCATACAGCCCCAACCTCCTCTCCAGACCATACAGCCTCAACCTCCTCTCCAGACCATGCAGCATCCTGCATCCTCACCAGAACATTTTACCTCATCCTTCTCTTCTGACCATACAGCCTCACCCTCTCTCCAGACGATACTGCCTCGCCTTTCTCTCCAGACCATACAGCCTCAACCTCCTCTCCAGACCATGCAGCATCCTCCATCCTCTCCAGAACATTTCACTTCATCCTTCTCTTCTGACCATACAGCCTCACCCTCTCTCCAGACGATACAGCCTCGCCCTCTTCTCCAGACCATACAGCCTCGCCCTCTTCTCCAGACCATGCAGCATCCTCCATCCTCACCAGAACATTTCACCTCATCCTTCTCTTCTGACCATACAGTCTCACCCTCTTTCCAGACGATACTACCTCGCCTTTCTCTCCAGACCATGCAGCCTCAACCTCCTCTCCAGACCATACAGCCCTCCATCCTCACCAGAACATTTCACCTCATCCTTATCTTCTGACCATATATCCTCACCCCTTTCTCTCCAGAACATGCAGCCTCATCCTCCTCTCCAGACGATACTGCCTCGCCTTTCTCTCCAGACCATACAGCCTCAACCTCCTCTCCAGACCATACAACCTCAACCTCCTTTCAAGACCATACAGCCCTCCATCCTCACCAGAACATTTCACCTCATCCTTATCTTCTGGCCATATCGCCTCACCCTTCTCTTCAGACCATACAGCCTAGCTTTTCTCCCACCTTCTCTACTATACAATGTTCTCACCTTCCTTCCTCTACTATACAATCCTCTCACCTTCCTCCCCACACTATACAACCCTCTTACAATCCTCTCACTTTCCTCACCCCTACCATACAATCCTCTAACCTTCCACATCGCCTCAACCTTCTTTCCAGACCATGCAGCCTCAACCTCCTCTTCACACCATACAGCCTCTTCTCTCCCGATTATACAGCCTCAACCTCCTCTCTAGACCATACAGCTTCAACCACCTCTCCAGACCATAAAGCCTCACCCTTCTCTCCAGACCATACAGCCTCGCCCTCTTCTCCAGACCATGCTGCATCCTCCATTCTCACCAGAACATTTCACCTCATCCTTCTCTTCTGACCATACAGCCTCACCCTCTCTCCAGACGATACTGCCTCGCCTTTCTCTCCAGACCATACAGCCTCAACCTCCTTTGAAGACCATACAGCCCTCCATCCTCACCAGAACATTTCACTTCATCCTTCTCTTCTGACCATATAGCCTCACCCTTCTCTTCAGACGATACAACTTAGCCTTTCTCTCCAAACCATACAGCCTCGCCCTCTTCTCCAGACCGTGCAGCCTCATCCTCCTCTCCAGACGATAATGCCTCGCCTTTTCTCCAGACCATGCAGCCTCATCCTCCTCTCTAGACGATACTGCCTCGCCTTTCTCTCCATACCAAACAGCCTCAACCTCCTCTCCAGACCATACCACCTCAACCTCCTTTCAAGACCATACAGCCCTCCATCCTCACCAGAACATTTCATCTCATCCTTATCTTCTGACCATATAGCCTCACCCTTCTCTTCAGACGATACAGCCTAGCCTTTCTCTCCAAACCATACAGCCTCGCCCTCTTCTCCAGACCATGCAGCATATTCCTCCTCTCCAGACCATGCAGCCTCATCCTCCTTAACAAACGATACTGCCTCGCACTCCTCTCCAGACCATGCAGCATATTCCTCTTCTCCAGACCTTGCAGCCTCATCCTCTTTTCCAGACCATACAGCCTCACCGTTCTGTTCTGACCTTACAGAATCGCCCTCCTCACCAGACCATACAGCCTCATCCTTTTCTCCAGGCCATAGGGCATCGCCCTCTTTTCTAGACGATACAGCTTTGCCCTTCTCAGCAGATGACGCTGCCCCACCCTTCTCCTCTGACCATACTCTGTATTGGGAAAAAAGAATAGCACCTATATATAGTTGACGTGCAGTTCGGTATGTATTTTTATGAATACATGCCGTACCCTCGCTGACTCAGTGACCTAAAGCGTTGTTATCACCGCAGCTGAAGGAGTGTGTGACCAGCGAGACCGCAGGCTCGATACCACCTCTCGCTCATTGGTTTGTGGTTTTTAGTCAGTAAGCTTATTAGGTACCTGGAGAAGTGAGGTAGTTTACTCCTGGAACTCCGTTTCTCACCAGTAAGGCTTTTAGCACCAATCAAACAAATAAAAAACTTGAATATTTGGGTAGTTTTCAAGACATGTGCGGGTGCGTTAGCGTAAGTATGATACTTCGCCCAAGATCATTAGCATTGGCATTTAGTTCTTGTTGTCCGCGAAATATTGTACAAAAGCAAATGAAAACACTTTTGGCATCCGTTGTTCACCTTACTTTTTCTTCTTTTTATGATTTTTTTTTCTTCTGGTATTTTCTGTGAGAGATTACTTTGGTATCTTACACTCTGTAACTCACACGGCGAGGAGAACGAGTTCTGCGTGTCGTTCTTAATAGTGAGATGAAATGACAGTTTAATAACTGTGAAGTAGACAAGCTCTAATAAAATTTTAATCAGGCAATGTCGTTGTAACAGGCTTTTGAGAACAGGTGAAACGTCGGCAGTAATATCACCATTTATCAGCACGTGTCTCTGATATTACGCCGAGCGTCAGTCACACCACTATAGCACCGACCAAAAGACATTTTACACCGAATTATTAAGTGATTACAACAATTAAAAGATTATCAAGTATAAATCTGGACATGGTTAAATCGTGGGTGATTAAGAGATTAACTGTCAGCTTTATCCATTCTCTTAAAAATGATAGCAGGAGACTTTTACTCTGAAGAGCCCGGTATCGCAGTCGCTAAACGCAAAACAATAGGTAATATGGAGCATTCATTCCTTTCTATTGTTAATTTTTGACAAGTGTGAACAAGGAAAAAACAGTATAGCTTGACAGGTGTGAAATAAAACAGCGCCAACTATTGACAGGTGTTTGTTTCTAATTAGTCCCGGTGAAGTGAGAGTTTTGAATATATGGAGAGGGATATAAATAAGCTGTGAAGTGGAACATAATCTCGGCTGGATGTCGCTTGCCAGAGACAAAGGACACTCAGCAAATTATCTTCATATAGGAGATGATATTGACGCTATAACAGTTTCAGCTTAAAGCGTCCCTGTCAGCTTTCCCGCAAGTGGTATTGTCCACCCGATGTGGTTAAATGCGAGTAGTTGAACACGGCCAGTTGTGCACACCTCACGCGTCTGCCACCTTATTGGAAAAGGTCAAAGAAAAAATGAAACTTTTCGGTTTGCCATATGCTGGAAATAAAGCCGACCATATCCTCGCAGGAATAAGACGTACACGTTGGCGTGAAATGAATCATTTGTTTATATCGATCTTTTGAAAACTTTCTAACGTTGTATGTCTTCAATGAAATCTAGCGCTTGCATATACACTGTAACAAATGGCATCTTCATTTATATTTACGTCAATTGCTTACTAATGTAAGAAGTTCCAGGTTGTTCTAAATTTCAGTATTAGGTATTGCTCTTCTTGTATATAACACTGATGTAGTGCTAAAAATTGGCTGGGTTTTGAACAAGCGACTTCAAAATAAGACACCACATTGCCAGAGCAATAACTGTCAGTCGAAACTCGGAGAGGTTTCGATTCAGGTTTCAGCACTAGAATATGTGCTATATCGAGAAAGTGTAATCCTAATAGCGATAATACTGTTACTTATTAAAAAAAGTCCACTTTCTAAATCACATCTACCAGTCTGATATGCTCAGCTTGACGTGAGATTTACCTTTGAGAACAAGGCAAATTTCATGAAATGTTAAACGTCCGTGAAAAATCGTACAATACCCACTTTTGGTGAATATATATGTTTTTTATGTACTTTTCCATTGAAGCAATCTTTATTGCAGATTTAATGTTCCCGTGTTTATGGGCTATAGACCTTAGGTCGATTCCACAGACACAATTCTGACTTACATCAAAATTTAAAACCTTTGCCACAAATCTTAGTATTTGGTAATGGAACTTGAATTTTTGACACATTTGTCTTAAAGTACCATTGATGAGGTGGTCAAACTTTTCATTTACAAGGCTCCAAAATGAATTCTAAAATTGTATTTCACGTTTTGACCTGAATCAAAATTAGCTTAGTGGGATAGGCCCCTGAGACCTATATAGTTCTAGTTACAGAAACACCAATAAAGGTGACCTTGTTTGAAACTAAAAATAGAAAACAATCTTTGCAATGATCAGTGATCAGGAATACATACAAGTAGCTTCATCAATTTTCGCAGATCTTGCTATAACGGTTGGACAACTTATATTGAGCTTGGATCCCATTTTAGGCCTATTACAAATTGGCCGAAGTCTTAGGTGAGACAGATGTGTATGGGTAAGCAAAGATTATTATTTTGTGGCACTTTTTGTCTGAAACCTGTTAAGAATAATTAAATTAACGTTAACAGTTTAACTCAGATCTTATAGGATTTAAATTTTAACACAGCACAGTAATGTCAGAACTTGAAATCTGTAAAGAGTCTTGGCAAAATGCTGAAAAATGACTTAAAATGTGCGAATAACGCTGCGTATTCTTCTGTATACTTCCTCTCTTTCATTAGCCTTTATACATCCCTCCTATTTTACAGTATCGCGATAGACACATATACTTATCCAGTGAGCGAATTGAGTCGCTTTATAATTAGTAACACTGGTAATAGCGTTCATTAGAGATGGGATTTTAAAGTTCATACTAGGGCTTTGTTGTTCAGGGCCCTGTTGTTCGAAAGTGTATTAGCCAATACTGGCATTAAGTCATATTTTATATTTAAATTTTCCCCCAATCTTTGCAGTTCTCCAAAGTCAAAGTATGTCATCAGCAGTTTTAGTTCATATTTAATATAATGTTACACTAGGCTATTTTTTAGGCTATGTGCAAAATAGAAGACTTGGCTTAAAGTCAAATCTGATATTAAATCTTACACCAGTTTTGAACATTGGTTGAAACAATTCCCAGTGGTTTAAAATTTGAGCCTGGTGTTAATTTTAGTCTCATTTGTTTTGTTTTAAAGAATAACGCTGAATAGTAGCAGAATTAAAATCTAGCTACTTCAACCAATCTGATTTTATAACCAGTCTGATTTTATAACCAGTTTGATTTTATAACCAGTCTGATTTTATAACCAGTCTGATTTTATAACTACATTTCTTTAAACCGTTATGGAAATTTTGATTGGATTAGGAACAGGGAAGCAAGGTTTGATAACTCGTACGAGTATATGCTATGAATTATTAAGTCAAGAACGGCTGGTTTCGGTAGCTGTACTAAGACACAGAACAGTTTATATAAACATGCATGTAAAGTGCTTGGAAGAGCACGCCCTAACTTTGAAAAACTTTGTTACCTTTATCTTTCAGCGTTTGTATATATGGCCATTATCAAATCTAAATGCATTAACAACTTATATTCACAAAAACAGAACACAGGCCTAATAGTGCTTGTATTGACGGTTGGTCTATAGGTTATACCCAAATTTATCCGCCATCAAAATATTAAATGTTTTCATGTAATTTTAGTATATAAATCAACTGACTATACACTTTTTATATAACAACAAAATTTCTAATACATCTGAAAGAATTTTAACCAATTAAATTTTAGGTGTAGGCCTAGAAGCTATTTATGGGCTCAAAGTTATTTCAGAAGAGTGACGGAGTTCTATATTTAAATGATAGTGATAATTTTCCCCGCGGAACAACGGGGATACCAAATAAGCAGAGAATAACCAAATATTTCCTACCTAATTCCAAGTCACTGAATTGGAAATTAGTCCGTAAAAATTAAATCACTGACGAAGAAAAAATCCACCATCAATTTGACAAGTTCTTTGAATGATTGAGCAAATTATTCACAGTTTCTTTTTAACTTCAGCAAAATTAATGAAACCGGAGAGGGGAATTGTAAGGTTGGTTCGGCAAAGATCCGGATCGCTTGTCGAAAAGATGAAGGCTTGATTCGGAGATAGTATTGTCCGAAATTATTTCTAAATTCAGTCCGTTTTAAGAGGCGTTCCGCGCAGATCGATTCCGGTTGGATCAAGTCTGGCACGCTGAGGACAGTAAAACCCTCTGCTGAGGAGAGCTGCTGGGGTTGCTGTAAAAACTACGACTGAAAACCGTTGCTGACACGGACTGATGATATTAACCGGCTTGTTAAGGGTTCCTGCAGACATAACCGTCCACCTCCCACTGTCCTACATGACAGCCATGGAGACTGGTATAAATAGGGTGATGCCCGTGAGATCTGACACCTGTGCAGTGCTTAGAAAGCTTAGTGCTTTCGTCATCCACAATTACTGCCAGTTTACACAACGCGCCATGACCTACTTCTCAGAAACAAGTAATCCGGCAATGCAATTCACAATCGTATTTAATTAATTACGACATTTTGTTTATAAGTATAGGTCTTCTGATATTATGTCCTAAAACATTGGTATTCTCTAACTATTTTTTATGATAGTCTGTTATTTTTTAAATTTTTGTAAGTATTATGACTGGTGATAATATCAGAACATATACACCTAGACTTGTGACTTTCCAAGAATTTCCTATGGTCGTCTGATTCTACATGCAAGCATTTTGACAAAAAACGGCGGGAAAACTGTAGTTTGATTTTAGCATGGATTTATATCCGTGTTTTGTCGTTCACGACTGTTGACTGATTCATTCTGACGTTATGCCCTGCAAATCATACTACTTTTGCCGGTTAGACCTTAATTTTTAAAAGTTGCTGCAGAAACTATGCATTTTTAATTAAACTAAATTTATAAGGTCTGGAAATACGTGGAAATTAGCTGCGTGTGTAGGCCTACAGTGTGGACAACCATTTTTCATCAGATATATGTATCGAAATTCAGACTTGGTACCAAAAAGATTCAGTGTAAATTATCTGCTTTGCATATGGGTATTCCCGTCAGCTACAACTGTGCGCAGAGTCTTGTCTGTAGAAATATATATCGTGTATATGTGCGAAGTACATTGTTTTTCTATTTTAGAAAACATCATACCACCACTTGTGATTTGCTCGCCGAAGCCTCCAACGTTGTCATTGCATGGATGTACATATAAAGATCGCTTTATATAGACCAGCATGGAATTAAAAATAAAAAAGACCTAGCTTAAATAACTGCCTAACTTCACACAAAGTTGTATATATGTATAGTCCGCGGAAAGACTGAGCTAGTAGCAATATTTATCCTGTAAGTTCAACTGTTGAGGTATATACCTCGCATTGCTTGACATTTTTAACAGGAAAATAACAGCAGGCTACCAAATCTTGGCGCCAAAATGTTACCCCGAAGTCAGCTGTCTCAAGGCATCTACCATAGAAAAAAGCAGTAATGTGTATATATATTCATGTTCACTTGTTAATGTGCACATAGAAGGACAAATAACTTGAAAAGCAGTAATAACGTAACATTACTCACAAAAGAATTACGCTGTGTTTACTGGCCCATATAGGTATATACAAACATTAAGAGGACATTTAAATTAAATAAAAGGTAAAATAAAATTACATATATTACAGAGGTGGAAAGACAAATTAACTAAGACAGTAATATAACGTTCACACCTGTAAAAAGTTATTCTGGTCACATCAGTCACACTATATACACATCTATAAGCATTCGGGGAAAGATAGCCCGCTCAAATTATCTTTAGATTATATCTACTATAAGTTGAATGGTATTATTTAATTCCAAATCAGCTTTCTCATTGTCTAAAAGTACAATTACTTAATCAATATATAGGCTCTGTACACAACAAGCAGCGCCACCCATGCCGTTTTGAATAAAAGCAATTTCCCGTTGATTTCGATTAAATATGTCTTGTGACACGGTTTTCGTTTTACCGATCTGTGAAGTGTGTATATGAGCCATATGAGCATATAAACAACGCTTGGAAGATAAATTTCTCAAATATAATTGTTCACTATACACTTATAAATTTTGAAACCGTATTACTTAGTGCCCTTTATGGTTGAATTGAGAAATCAGAAAAAAATAATAAGCTGTATATTTTGAATTGTATTTCACTTTTTTTTCATTTTTCTCTTTAAATAGTTGAACTTTTATTGAAAATCTAGACGTTTTCTTTCCAAATATAATTAGATATTATTGTGTAAGATGTAAAGAAGATGAGAGGCGTGTTTATTTGTTAACGTCTATATTAAAAAATTGGTAAAACTTGCATCGCGACAATATATAAGCAGTACGCGGCGCTACATGTGGCGGTTTTGCGAAACGTTCCTTGAAGACCACCGTTATGGCATGCGACTCTGTACGTCGTGCGCATGACACCCGCACAGAAGTAATGGTCTCCGTGTAGTGAAAACTTCTTCAATATGAATGGTGATCAAGAACACAATCATATAAATAAATACAGTTTTGTCTCCTCTTGGATTACTTTATACACATAATTATTATTATTAAAAATAATGCAATAAGTCAGTTTATGGTCATAATTATATGTGTATTGTGTTAAAGACACTCAATGGTATCCTAAACCCAAAAGACACTTTACCCAAAGTGAAGCAGCTGATTTTATTTTGAGCTCATTTTGAAATACCTGACGTATACATTTATGAATTTTATCTATGGCGCTCTAATTGTTGTTGTTTTTTTAACAGATAATGGAATCTGACAGCAACTTGCGTTTCTCGAAGAACTGGGAGTTTTGTCCCTTATTCTCAAAAATGCGCTTTCTTAAAGATGAAAAATTTGGGCAAATTTAGCCAATCAGTTCATATATGTATTCTAAATCTTACATCTACCAACAATATAAAAATATGGATTTCTTATATCATGTAATAAAAATATTTTTTTTCGTCCAAATTTAATCAACATAACTTTATCACAGATATATGTGGCCGAATTAAATGAATTCGCTTAACAAACACTCCATGGATATGTCGACGACATTTATTTACATCGTCTGTGTATCATTCTTTGATAAAGTGGTACATTCTCACGGTTTAGACTTCGACGAAATAGTTTGAATACCGGCACTGCTCTGCATGCACAGCACGGCACAAATGGCCGTCACGGTTCGCCATTATGATGATGTTTACCCCGGCCATAATCGTCGCTTCCAGCCATGTAATATTCTCTCTGCCGGAGAAAAGCATATTCTCTGCTAATTATGCACCGCCGCTGTTTAATAAGACCATTATCGTGTTTTTAACGGATGATGAGGAAAAAACTTGATATAGAGGTAAAGCCCTGTCCAAATTCCCAAACCAAGACTGGCACAAGGATGGGAAAAAGAGGTGAAGTTTGATTTGCATCAAACAAACGAAGCCAATTTGTGAGGTAATGTACAATACGTCAGCGTAATTGGAGGCGGATCTGTCATCGGGGACGCCGGGAACACAGCCTCTGTT
The DNA here is from genome assembly GCF_032854445.1 of Liolophura sinensis. NCBI lineage: Eukaryota > Metazoa > Mollusca > Polyplacophora > Chitonida > Chitonidae > Liolophura > Liolophura sinensis. The sequence continues at coordinate 66,052,698 of NC_088300.1, forward strand.
CCTAGACCGCCCCAGCCACGAATCTCCATTCTTGTAATCTGTCTTCACCAGCGGAAACGACCAAATTCCGAATCGGAAGAAGGTTCGAATATGATAGTCCGTCCTCCACTCTCGGAACCATGGTGATCGGTTTCACATTACGAATTTGTCACTATTTTTTTCCCTCGCCCTGGTTGAATTCGCAATTTACGACCATGTCGGTGAGAGGGAAACAAGGAAAGGTCTGGTGCAAGACGAACAATATCGCCGAGTCTGTAATGAGAAAAAGTTCCATTACTACACATTATTAATTACGACATTTATTGAAGTTTTTTTCCCCGTCTCGATTCTCTAATAGAAAGCGATAGATAACTAAGAGTGGCAGCATGGTGTCCAATTCGCTCGGAAATGAGGAGGGCATTTAAGTACCTTCGTGATTTCCTCTCCCGCTGTGATCATACAGAATTAATTTATCATTTATCTCACATATTTCGGATACATTTTCATCACAGCCTCGGTAAGAAGGGATGTATGGTTTGGAATTACTGGTAAATGTGACCCTATTTACGAAAAGGTCGGCCCTTCATTTCTTTACTGATTAGATTCCGCCGTGAGTTCCGGAGGAGGTGTGGAAAACTGACAAATGTGCAGACGATAGAGCACGTGCTAGCACGTGACTACGTTCCAATCGCGTGAACTTTGACCGTCCGACTCGTGGTCATGTGATGACAGATCTGATCCAAGCGAAGGTGTTACACAGTATACAAAGAGACCAGCGATCCACGGCTATAAACGGATAAAGCGGCGAACGCCAATAACGAGGTCTACAACCGTGGGATAATGGTGCAGAATTCCTCGCAATGCATGTATTATTGTGAAGCGCAAGACTTTGATACATTTATCATCATCATCATATTGATAATACGTAGCAATTTTTAAGTCTCAAATATAACTTTAAAATGTCACGGCTAAGCATACATGTATGTATTTAGATGGTTTGAATTTTTAGTAGAATGTGCTATGTCATAATTGTCTAGTTGCATCTAAACAGTCTTTTGTCCCGAACTGGAATGAGGCTGCAAGTCACAGATATAACTTTAAAAAAAATGGTTTGGCCCGGTGTCAGTATCATGTGACTGGGTGGAGTGTCATGTCTGGTCCGTGTGATATTTCAGTTGAGGCAACACTTTGACGGCATGGACTATGCCACAAGAAAACACAGTATATGAACACATATCTAATGACTCCTCGTGGTCATATGACTGATAAATTAGGTACGACTTAAAACGCCAAGCATAGATACATACATATATACATACAAGCATACAGGCATACAAACACTACTGAGTTATAATACTAAGGTAGTAAACTTAAGACAGAATCCAACCAGGGGCTCGAAAAAAAAAATAAAGAAAAACAGAAGTGGAGCCATTGCATATATAGGCCCAATCAATATTCAATTCTTTCAACAAACGAAATAAGAAACAAACTGAAAGATATAAAAATGCAGCATAGAAGAAAAAGTTTATTTCTCCATTCCAGAAAATCGGTTCCTTTGTCATGGACTTCAGGAGGAAGGAAGACACATTAGAAGAACTCTCATGGTCTGATATACAAACATGGTTGAGAAGGTGGCAGTATTTGTGGAACGGCGTATGGTCTCTGCTTGTTGACTCCGTGGTAAATAATGTATTCAATCATAAATTTACAAAAACACTTACACAAGTGTAGAAATGAAGTGAACACGATGAATGCATTTGAATATTATTACTGAAATTTCATTTTGCACTCCATACCTGCAAACATGTATTATATTTATTTATTTATTTATTTATTGTCAGATATTTATGACCGTGGTCAAAAGTTATTCACTAAAACAACAAGGGAAAGGTTAAACACTGAGAAATCTCGATATTTTTCACCGAGTTCCTGGCCAAAGCCATGAGCTCGATTCGAACTCATAGACGCATTGGTCAACGATGACGTACAAGTTAAAATAAATGTATAATCTCACCATACAGATACATCTCACTGACATTACCCCTCCGCACAGGCTAGATTCTAACCCTTGATGTAGCTCACTGGCGAAAAATACGTTGTTTAATTTAGTGGATGTTAAATCAATGAACTTTTGGAAGGACAACCCACAATAGCACGACATCTGGTGTCAGTTTCATGAAGCATACTTAGCATTAAGTAGCTCTGAACTCAGTGCACTTTATATCTCTGCAACATACATCGTAATGGTAATTTAGGTCTTACTTAGCTAAGTGAACTTCGTGAAACGAACCTCTAGGTTTGAACTCACACCTGTACGGCGGCCATTCTTGCACGGTGAATATGCACCATTTATTAGAATTCGTTTATCTCCTTTAACTTATGCACATTAATTCCATCACATTTCAGCTGACAGCAAATCATTTTTATACCTTGTCTGTAACCGAAGATTTTAATATCATTTCGATTTAAGTTCTTTATTTGTAATTCTGATCAGACTATTTGTTTACATCCGCTCTAGGCTAATCCGTTGGCCACAGTTTTATTATTGCGTCCAGATGTACTTTTATTACATCTATCCATAAGGACAAACTTCCAGTATTTGTCTATGTAGGTATTTTTTGTAGTTTCTCGTAGTTTCTTTGAGCTCTTAAATATGTAAGCCACGCTGCGGATAGTAATTTGCTGCTGCTTAAGCATTTAAATGAGCAGTTAGAATAAATACCAAGCTGATGTAAATTGACAGGAGACCGTACATCACCGGTGACCATTTGCCAGCTATTACACTTGTCCTTGCTCTGGTTTTGCTCTTTATGTTGTCTTTATATCTCTTTATATATTACATTACACATGTATTCCTCAATTTGTATACCTACACTTATAAGGAAATCAAACTGTATTGTATTGTATTTATTTTTTATTGGTGTTTTAAGATGCAGCAGCATTATAATGTCTTAATTTACGTACCGATATAGATTTTTATTTAGTTTCTTTATTTACATGTATTCGATTGGGAATGGAGGTTACTTCATCCAGCTGTTTCACAATGGTTGGTGAAAAATATATATGGTCGTGTTCACGCGGAAGAGACTCAAATACAGAATCGACCGTCCAACCTTCCTTGAATCGAAAATTGCAACATCGTCAAACTTAACCTAAGTGATCAATGGTGAGGTCAGAAAACCCATACTTAATTGCTGGATAGTACATTTGACTGTTGGATTTCCATACTGCTATAACAAAGGATATTTAAAGGATGTGGAAAACGTGTTGAAACTACAAAAGAAGTCCACCTAAAATACAGTCTTGTCGCTTGTCTGATTACTCTGCCGTTAAAGTCTAATTCCAAAGTGTTAAGCTTCCGTCTATATCTCCGTTGTTGTCTATTATTTCATTTATTTTATTTCTTCACTATCTGTTTATTTTACTTTGCTGCATCGTGTAAACGTGCTACTGTTTTTCTGTTCATACACCAACAAAGCTTTCATCTATATCGGGAGTACCCTTTAGGTTGGGACTATTTCCAAGTTTTTTTCTCTGAAAGTTGTAGATTTCCACCTTTTTCAAATAGAACGTCAAACAATCAATCAATCTATATTAATAGATTGCCTGGAGCGGAGTAGTTCTTTGTTGAATCTTCAGATTAACCCCACAATGACGTCAAGTCGTTTTATAGATGGATGAAAACGGTGTAAACCATCCAACTTTAGCCACTCACTTGGGCACTGTCCCACGTGGTTTACAGACCTACAGTTACCAAAGTCTTACGCAGGAGTATCAGAGACCATAGGCCTGTTTCACAAAGCGAACGTAACGTTACGTGCACTTAACTTCCATGGCGTTGTAAGTAATACGTCGCCATGGAAGTTACGAGGACGTAGCGCTACGTGAGCTTTGTGAAACGGGCCCCAGACCCTGGGATCACCAAGCGATCGTTCAAACCCTTATAAAATTGTCCTTTCTTATGTAATAAACTCAAAATATTGCTTGGCAACGTAAGTTCTGGGTAAGTTATTGTACAACAAATTTCAGCGAAAATAACGGAAAGGAACATACCAAATTTAATGATTGGAGTTTTGACTTAAGTCTAAGAATTCTTTGCTACTGGGCTCAGGAGAATGTAGAAATTTCCTGTCCAAGGCCGGAACCCGTATCTCTTTCGCCTGCGTGAGCCTTACCACTAAACCATGCCCCCATCCCTTACTAATTTAGGGCCATTGTACTTCATGTATTAAACCACACATTCAATCAGATCACTACAACCAATCTAACATCATGTACATGGTTCGGAAGCGTTGTACGCCGGAACAGTAAAATAATGCTGCGTAGGTTGTAAAACACCAGTTAAATACCTTCAGCAAGCAAACACCGTACATGGTAAAGGTTAAATATGAATTAATGTTGCAAATGTTGTAAAACAGCGGTCAAATATATTTTACGAAGAAATTCTCACAAATAATTTAAACAAATTTTTAACATGAACGTGTCTTTCTGTTTGTATTTTCAAATATTTATAAATGTATTTGTATTTATAAATGAGTCTTTCATTCCTCTAGGATTGTTATATAGCAATATTGAAGTCACATTCGAGATGTGTATTTTATTAAATGGAAAAAGACCAGTCCAAAACGCCAGTTTGTCTCGCCTTACCAAGCGTTCATAAGACAGGTTGGTTACAAACAGGGCGACATTACCGAATTCTGATTGGCCCACAACCACTTGTTATCATACGGCTTCATGCCTTCAGGATCATGTGCGGGAAAGTTAATCAGTCAATCAATCATAATATTCCTTCGTGACGTACAGTGCATGCATGGTTATGTATTGGAACTTTTCAACAGCTTTACTGCCAAACTTCCCACTGAATGTTGATAAGGCGACCAAGTATAATGTTCGGTGAGACTATCGTGGAGGAAAGTTCAAAAGAAACTATATAATCTCGAACAAACATCTTGTCGCAAAAACAGACGGGACTTTCTTGAACAAGTGACCACTGTACACAGAAGTTACACACATTAACCGTACTCGAGAATATTTGAGTGGGAAAAACTGGAAAACTCAGAGCTGAAACATCCACTGGCATTTGATGCAGAGATTTTCACCTAGTTAGCGAACTCAATATCCTCTGCATGCTATACTGGAGGACAGCAACTGGTCTCAAATACGTTTAGTAAGACAAATTAAACGGCCATATAAGCGGTATCAAGTGCATAACATTATCTCCATTCCGAGACTAGAGGGTGACTGTTATACGACATTCGGGCAGTAAACGATAATTTTTCCAAATAACATACCACTACATCAAAAAGTCAAACGTAACTGATGCCTCAGTATTGTAATGAGAACAGTGCCTTTCTCAATCTGCCCGTGGCCACCCATTTTAAACAAAATTTCTTCCAAGTATTTCAAACGGGGTTTCTGAGTGAGAAATTCTTCCCGCCAAATCAGCCCAGGACTGTGCCTTTAAAGTAAAAGACTTGTGTAGATCATCACTGTGATATTAGCACAAATGCGTAAAACTAACGATGTATCACAAAAAAAAAGCAAAACGGGTGGAATGTTGAAACAACTGTCTTCATGTGCATCAGAAGATATCTCAAATTTCGACCATCTTTTTTACGATCTCTGGATACATTTTAGCAGAACGGAAGCTCATTCCAAAATATCTTGGCTTTACACAGTCACATTGATTTTCTATATTCTTTCTGGAGTTCCAAGAGCAAACCCTACCGAGTGACACACGGAATATACGACTTTAAACAGTAGTACATGTTATGGTAAACATACCATCATTTAAACACAGGACAATCAAGCTCGTCTTGTCCAAATCTGGGACATCCACGAGGTGGAAAACTCTAACAATCAGAAAAACAAGTCAAAGAAGTCGGAATGGTCTAGTTCGTGTGTTTTATGTACACGTACATCATGGAAGCTCCATGTTGGAGACAAACGTGGAACTATACTTTGCCGTAAACTGACAGATGACGGCATCTTTATATTTTCTTTGAGGTAATAGCTAGGACAAATAATACACAAAGCCATTTTTATTCTCTTACAAAACCAACTGTACAATGCATTTACACACCCTATCCTGTTGATTCGCTTTAAATAAAATACAGAACAATATTCACCGCCTTCATAAACAACCCAGAAAAACCCTGGATACCAATTTTTCGTTATACTTTTTCATTATAATACACAAACTAACCTCTGTTATTTGAAACCGTTTGAAAATGATTATTTGACAACTGAGCAGAGACAGGAGTACCTGTCGACAACAGGCCACTTCAGCTGTCTGAGATCAGCTTAAATCACCATTCACACATATCTCCAGCCAATCAAAATAACGATTGTCAACACATAAACAACAACTGAAATTCCCAAAAAAAAGTTACACACTCTCACACACGCACAAGACGGCAGATTTGAATCCAGCAGAAAATAAGTCATCGTACGACCCGCTGTATGACGTCACCAGTCGTGTCTATGACGTCATTAGTGTGGTCGGGTACCTCTAGAATCCAACTATGTGCCAAGACAGTTTGTTGAGTGATAACATTCACATCACCAGTCCCTGAATCGCAATATGCCCACACGTTGTACATCAAGTTTACAGTTTCTCGTTAATAATATATCCCAATATGGAGATTAAATGGGCGACAACAGTTTCTCCCCTTGTCGGCCTTTCACAAAGGTATCATACCATAACTGTCAACTGTATTCTGTCTTCGGATACAACTCCTTGTAAAACCAGAGTCTTCAACCATTAACATGGGCGATGCTAAATACACACCCTTCCCAATGGTAAGGGGACCCGGACGATTTTTGTTTTCATCTTGCCCGTTGGGATAGTTTATTTTCGTCCTTTTAACCCAACCTTTGGCCGACAGGAGTTTTCAACTGAGCACTGAGGTAAGTCAATGGTCTTACTTTGTCGTCTCTTTTCGGCGCTAGGAAGCGTGTCCCCGACAGTTCAGTGACATGCTCTGCCCGGCTTACAGAACAATGATTCTTCCATGGGTACCTGGAATGCACTATGCCTTTGCGGAACACCTGGTTCCGTTGCGAAGACAAGTCATTACTGATCGGCAGAGCGGGCACACAGTCTCACACACACGTCCGCGTGGTTCCGCTGTCAACAGTTCAGATCGCTGGATCACAGGACAAACTTTCCACGCTGTCAGGGGACGTACAACGTGTTCCCCTAGCTAACCATTCCATATATGACTAGGATATGGACGCAAACAGAAAGACAGACAGGGTAAATACAGCTGGATTATATACAGCTTCTCGTTATCCACACAGCCCGGATGTGCAGGCGGCGGTGAGGGAGGTGGTGATGTCTACAATGGACAGCCGCAGTCCCAACCTGAACACTGTCCGTGCAGCCCCGCAGGCCGTCCGTTCGCTGTCCAGACGCCGTCCACAATGGCGGGCCTCTGAAATCTTCAGAACAGAAGAAGTGGGAATTGGATTCCCCTAATAAACCACTATAGTTTGGACTGGACAAGTGGTAGTGATGTAGTTACACTACATGTTTGGTTTGCCTGGTTTTTGTGAAGTCAGAATTCCTCCAAACTGAGGTGAAAAAGACGGCTCGGTTAGCCGGCATGAATGTCTTGTATATGTTGGGACATGCCATCCATGCTGCCGTGAAGAGGAGGGCTTTGTGCCGTCATACCGTGGTGACCCATGCCTGCAGTCCCGTGGCCCATCATCATATGATGGGGATGGCCCGGTATTAACATGGTTTGTGAATGAACGGGTGGCCGAAGCTGGGACATCTGAGAGTAAGAACTGCTAACAGGCGGAGACCCGTACATATCTGGACCGTGCATTCCCATCCCAAGCATGTCGTAGCCTCGCTGTGTGGCGTCGGCCATGTGTGAATAGCCAGCCTTCATAGGATCGTACATGTCAGGACCGTGCATGCCTGGGGCACCTGTCAACCGCAAACAAACAACAATTATGTCAATTTGGATTATTTATTTACTTAGCTGATTGATGGTTTTAAGTTAGTTACGAATATTTCACTTCTCATATAGTTTTATGATTGGAGGAAACCCAAAGAAAACAAGAAAACAACAACATCTGGTCAGGCTCTATGTGACCGATTACTGACTACGTCACTTTGATGATGAACTAAATATATCCATAATGTAAGGAACGATTCTGCTTTGGATTTCTGGACGTCACATAGAGTTGTCCTGTATATGATGTTTTACTTCGCCTAGGTTATTCAACTAGGAGTGTATTTAAATCCAAACGTATATATCTATGTTGCCGACATAGAGTTTTTGATTTATAAACAGACAAAAAAATTCTACAAAAGGTTACTTTAGGCACAACAGCATTTAGGGAACTTTTGAATATTTCGGCTCTGTAGAGCATCCAGCTGGGGGTAATATACAGGTCTATCGATACACAAACAGTAGTTAACTCTGTGCTTCATTCCGGGAGGGGTTTTGCTTCGATTTTAAACCGTGCAAGAGGCATTGTTCAGGGCTTGACCCTTAAGAAGTCGATTTATCTCTGCGCAGAACGCGAGTTTCAATCTCTATAGAAACGGCTTTTCTGAAATCAGAATTTGATGAGACGCCATTCAGTCCTTGCTTCGACAGCATAATGCTTTAGTTCGATCCAGGCGCCTGAAAGCTTATAAATAACACATCAGTATGCGTAGAGGCGCAAACAAAAAAGCTTTCTGGCCACAAAGTTGGAACGATGGATTATCTCCTCTTGAGTTTGCTGTGACTTACCAGGGGGCCGCATGTGCATCTGCTGATTGTCAGTCATATAGGCCATTCCGGTTCCGTCCGGGCTGTAACCACCATGACCTGGACCTGAACAAAGACAAACATTACACATTTATCATTTACACCCTGAGCTGCTAACTCTTTGTTCAAAGACGCGTCATGTATGGTTTAATTTTTACGCATAACAACCCAAGATCAGGATAAAAACTATATGGCAGTACTCGCCCAGAACACGAAGTGATCGTACAATACCCCATTCGTTCTATGTTACCTGCTGCCTGCATCATTTGTTAAACTAATTCATGTATGTGCATTTACATAACCTTACACCGTTACGGTATTTTCGGTTTAAAACTGTATAAAACATATAAATGCCATCAGTGGTAAATGGTCCCATTCATTCATCCTGACAGATATTAAAAATTTATCTAAACTGCCCCCCCAAAAAAAACAAAACAAACAAAAAAGGAAAAAGAAAAAAAAAACAACAGCTGTACAAAATTCTTTCTGACCTATGGTGATATTTATTTGTCTGGGTTTTCATGATGTCAAGTCAGTAAATCAAGTTGTCACACACAGGCGGTGACCCAGAAAACAACAGTCATGAACGATCAGATCATGACGAGCTTTCGACACGAAACCGCTAAATTTGAAAAGGTAACTACCGCATACCACATGACTAGTTTACAGAAAGTCATAACTAATTATCACAGTGAACATCAGCCGACAAAACATGATCGCGAGAACAAACTAGTGGTGCTCGTGGATGACAAGTCATAGGGTTAGGTGAAGTACAACGGAGTTATCGGATCTGTATACCATAGATTTAGAGGTATTTGTAAATAACTAAGAGTTGTAACTGGAAGATTAAGAAATTTAATGTCAACTGAACGTGTGTCTTAAATCCAGCGGATGACATTATATTTTGCGTGGAGGCACGTTCTGTATAGATTCCTGACATCGTCAGCCCGGTTCTAACGCTTAAAATGACCAAACTTCATTGTTTTGATCACAGAAAAGACAGGTGGCAGACTCACTTGAGATAAAATATTTTGATGAATTGCAAATTCGGAGCGGTTTAATGTAGGGGTATGAAGGGAGGTCACACAGAAATCCCGTTACACGATTATTTTGCATTATCAGATATCTGAAGCAAATTACTGAAGGGTTATTTCATTTATTTATGGGAACATCAAATAAATTCCAACTATTTGTCAAGAAATATAAACATTACTATTTACTTCTGGAAATGTATGCAAATAAGTTCACAGAATATTCGTTTAGCAATGATAAATAAATATACTTGCCTGCACGATTTGATTGGTCAATCATAGGTTGAACTATCCTTCGTCTTGCATTAATGAACCTGAAAAGACACAAAACAGACCCAGTCGATTAAAATTTATACTAATTCAAAGCTGTACACATTTTCCGATAGCACCGCTATTTGGATAAGAGCTATGACATGGTGTAAGCACTTCGAAAAGAAAGGAAGATGTCAAAGAAACGAGAGATAATTTAAGTAAATGAATTGTTTTCATCTGGCTCCCTACACCTGCAATACAATTCACCTAAATCATGGCCATAGTGGTGGGCTGATCAATTTTTCTTCATTAAGACCAAGCTATGACACTTGGTCAGATCTCATCGATGGTAAGACCGTTCCTTCCGCCCTCATCAAACCGACACATTGATGAAGTCTAGATAGTTAAATCCATGTAGAGAGAGGCAATCACAGGGACGCAGTCTAACAGACATTTGGGGCCATGCCATCGAGCATGAATTTTCTATCTCGGATTTCCCAGGCAAGGGCATTCTTTAATCTTCAAGAGGTCACACATCTGCGGCGAGCAAGCAATGAGAGTGGGACTTATGACTTGGCGAATGAGCTCCCCAGAACTCTTTCATTGCGGCTCGATGGATTCTTAAATTTGACCGTCTCTAGTGGAAGGAATTGGAGACGGTCGGCTATCTTACAGCCCAAAGCCGCAACACCAAGTATCTAGACAAGACTATTTAGGCTTACTTCATTATTTAGCGTTTATTTAGAACCAAGGACCTCTAGTCTCTCCAGTCGACTCTTCAATTATCACCAGTCTTTAACTACTCATAACTAAGACATCAGTCCTGAGAACAATCCACCAAGCTACAACTCCCCCCCCCCCCCCCAATGAGTACCAGACTAATATTTGCCTTGTCATCGTTCAGAGAGAAACAGAGAGAGAGAGGGAGAATAGCTTTACCAAGGTGTCAATCCAATGATTAACTTCATTAAAACAATACAGTGGAAGGGGACGTCTTGCACAACTTCCAGTTTTCACTGAAAACACGACTCGTCTCGGATACCAGATAGCGGAACGTCATGCAGCGATCAACCCTCTGAGGTGACACAAGCTTTCAGTTTTCAATTACATCCCTCCACGAAGCGTTAAACCTCTTCTACAGACCAGTTGTCGATTACACAAGACGCCGCGCTTATGCGCCAAAACCATTCCTGAGAGACATCTTCAAGATAAACTGTCAGTCACATTTCAGTCCCAGTGATTTCACTGACCGTCTGTGAAAACGATAACCTAGATGACGGTTTGAACACGAAAGCCAGAAAAATCTACATCTACTTCAAAAAAAAAAGATTTCCCTAAAGATGGAATTTTGAATTTGTACAATCTATACTACATCTAAAATATTTTGGTGTAAAATTTAACCCTCCTTCTTCTCAACATAAACGCTGTTAAGTACCCAGATCGCAACAAAATACTTCAACGTCCCACAAAAAAAGATTTGCTGTTATAGATTTATGATACATCTATAAATAAGTACAGTAAAAAAACATTAGCGGCACACTTGTAGTATACCACTTATGTACTCTTTTATTAAGATTGCCAGGCAAACTATCCCATGCACTATCGGATTTTTGCCTTCAACAAGAAGTTTCAAAAACAAAGACCGACAAAGTAAAAACACCACGTCTCTCGAACATTCTGTTCCTAAATAATAAACTGTGTGCACACCGACTGTAGACAAAGACTGAGAGGTAGAAAAAAAAATAAAAACAAGAGTGAAAGACGGTTTCTAGTCGACTTGTCAGTTTAATTGTGGCAAAGCAGCACGGAAGGTTCCAAGGAATCCGATGCTGGGAAAGTTTGGCGAGTTATATTTGTCGGAGGTTTAGCGTTACATTTCAGTAACAAGACGAGATGTCAGAGAGTCTAGTGGGGATGATTAATTGTTGGGTACAGGGGTTTGGCGCCAGGCTGGTCTTGGGCCAGCCAGCTGCTCGCTCGGGTTGGTGCAACAACTGTTGGGCTCTCATTAACGGGCTAACCCCTCGACCCAAGACGTTGCGATCTGGGGCCCTCTTACTCTTACTAAGAGCCAGATAACTACCCAGGAACAAGATCTAGAAAACAGTCCAGAAATTAGAATAGGCTTTTTTCGGTGATTAATGCCCTGTGTTGAGTGAAAGAGATCCCTAGCTCGAAGGCCTACCCACCCAGACCATTCCATCTTGCAAATTACATCTTCATCTCACATTAGACGACATTACAAGATTAAGTTACAAGTTGATGATGTTGGAGAGTTTACCTTGAAGTTTCAGTAACAAGTTCATATCGCACCTCTTGGTCAAACTCGCTGTGTTTTAAACTCGTAACCACCATCGCCAGTCCTTCCAAAAGGAATGTGGCCCAACGCACATGGGCACTCATCAAAGTAAGGATCACTAAGGGGAAAGTTTTTGTGCACTAATTCTCCATCTAGTCCGACCATGATATACGATCCATTACGCCAGGAATTGTTCTACATTGTTATAGTAATCATCCCCAAATTGCTTTTATATACAGCCCTGTAAGCTAATCACTGTTGTAGCCTGCTTTCCAGGAACAGAATGCTTGTAATGAAGCTAATTCCAGACAAACAGCCAGTAATTAGACCATAAACATTAACACAGCCTTGTGGTTTGTTCATCTACCGTTCTAATGAACAGACAAAAACGATCGTCGACTGTATAATAAGCTGTGTGCTTCTAAAGAAACGGTTTCACAGCCACGAGACTAAGTTTTCCATAACCGTAACGCTGACAATGTTTATAACCAAAATTTACATGAAATACTGTTGTCTGTTTTTTTTTTACTTTGATTTCACAGCATGGAGCACATCTGTATTTCGATTCCAAAAATTTAGAGTAATAACAGCACACTGCATGTTAATAGAAGCTTTACATCATGAATCCCCGACCTCATGTCACTTGTCCTGTCTAGGTTTTACATATTTCAAACGCATCCACACTTCCGTGGTAACGTAAGTTCGACTGTAATTAATGGCTAGGTTCAACAAAAAAACAGCTTAAGACACACGTACGCTGTGGTATTTTTTCCTCAATCCTCCGATCGAATCGGCCAGACTAATGATCACAATACGTGGCAATAAAGAGCAACATTTAGGTGAATAATCCAAATGAAGGGGAAGCTAACTTTGTGCAGATGGCGAGGGGAACCCTCTATAGAATAGCGCCTGAGGGCACGGGCTTGGGGAGGGCAATTGTCAGCCAGGGAAAGGCCCTCCTCGCTGATGACATTAGGTTTTGTTTTAATGTTGGTAATGATGTTATGGAAGACCCTCACTTTTGCGCGGAGCCATTCTCTCCAATTATCCGGCCGATGCTATTTGGCACAGAATCCGATCAATAGCTACACGATTAGTGATGCAGAATTGGGGACGAATCCAGACTGGCAGGCTCCAGCGAACATAACAAATGGACAAAAGATACAATAAACAACATTTTTATTGACCATTATTGACCAATGATTTCAATTTTCTCCCCTTATTGTTTTCTGCCCTGACCTATCTTGGCTGATGGGGCATCTCCGTACTGGCTTCGATCCCATCGATATGGGAATCGCCACGATATTGCCAGTCCTACCATGGAGTTTTTCCTCCCAACTTCCCACACTAACGCCAATAATGATTGCCTTACAACCAAGCCGGTTTTACTAGCCATCGGTTGCTAAACGAGCACAGGTTTTATGTAGTTATGGTTGTACTTGCATAGATACACAGGTATCTCCCAATCCACGGGGTAATTATTCGTATGTGCAAGAGGTTTGTGTTTATTTAAGTGCGTTGTTCCAACCGCTCTGGAAATCCTGTGATCTCGGCCGGAAAACTGGTCAGATCAACTACTGAACGATCGAGGTCAAAGGCTGGAATCAGTGAGGAGTGAAGTCAGGAGTTTGACGATACCTGGTTAAGCCTCAATACACAATCATTATCCGATCATCCGTCAATTTACTTCACTCCGATCTTTTTAACATTTTCCTCCACGCTCTTCGCCCCGAGCTCCCACCAAGTTTTCGCGTCTATTCCTGGCTGTGGTTCTAATGAACTGAAGCCAGTGGCAAAGCATCCACTTTGTAGGAATTACGATGATTCAGTGTTCGGTAAATACACAACAATTTACCCATTAGCCTGACTTGGTTTAACGCGTGAAACCGGTAGAAGCCTAACAGGAGAGCTCGTCGGGGATCTTTATCTCTCTGTGTCTTCTTTACCGACAAACGCTGACATTCAGGAACAAAAACACGGCATAGCTCTGACGTGAACAAAGCAACTTCTGGCAATCAATCAGGATTTTCCGAAGTGCAACCACTCTCATTAGAAAGCGGGTACTAATCCTAAATATATGGTCACGCTCTCCTCGTCTCGGCGACCTTCCTTGGACTTCAGCGCTGCGCAAGCTCACGGTATAATTTAATCCTTTTCTTTGTTTAAATTATTGTTTATTTGGTGTGATGCAGGCGAGCAGCGTTATCCACCGCCGGCAAGAGCAGGGACAGGTGAATCGGGCATTCCAGTAATCTCTGAGGAGTTCGAGATTGTGGGAAAAGTGTTCATGTATGTAATTGGACTTTAGCGCAGGCCTGCATGGGCGCCAACACGTGTTTGATGCCAACTGCCATGAAAAATTCATCTATCGCCGACGGAAGGTCTCCTTTCGCAACGGATGTACCATGAAAGTTTCATAATGCCCAAAAAGGCAAAGCTGCCTGCTCGTTAACAGCGCTCAAGCCCATTAAACAAGATGAACGGATTACTGAATTTCGTTAAGTAACAACGCACTTGCACTTATCTAATAGATTCAACAATTGTTAATGTATAATCCAGCTTGCGGGCAGAAGCAGACTACTGGCCACAGAGGAGGTTGATGGATGAAGGAAAGAGGCTTGGTTATGAATAGGATAGCGACCCTGGGGGTAATTGCTGTTAATATTCTACGTTCTCCACCAGTGGTGCTCCAGTGGACAGGAAATGGGGTCGCATCTTATCATTAGACTAAGATAGGCCTGTCGAGCTCTTTCCATGCCCTGAGGTAACCATCGCAGAAGATGCTTCCTGTCTGAAAACCAGTATTTCGCCATGGATCCATAATTCATCCTCATCCAAAACAGTCACAAAAAAACTCCCCTCAATATTCCCTCATAACTCTACGCAGACTACTATTTCTGTCTACAGATAAAAGTTTCAGGTGGAAAAATATTGGGATGCTTCATAAATTTTAGATTGTCTCTTGAGTCATTCCTGTTCAGACAACGGCCCTAAGTTGTCTTGGATCAAAAATTCAGATCAAATTCCATCTACTTCCGCTAGGCAAACTTTTAGAGTAACAAAAAATATGACTTTTGTTTATCGATAAGCATTCCTTTTAAGACTGTCGCAAAAAAATTATTCACAAAGTCCAAATAATTTTCCCGCCAATTTATTTTTGAATGGTTTGCCAACCAATCAATCATTAAAACGTAAATATCGGATACCATTCATCAATTCATCCACTAGAAATAAGTTGCTTTTTTCACTGCCATTTTAGAGGCAAACTAAATATATGCAGTATTCCAAGTAAATGCGTCGATCGAAACGAAAATGCCTAATATCACTGATCTGAAACTTCGACTTGGGTAAATACAATAAAGATGGAGTCGGAATCTTGCCAACTGCTTCGTTTACACACTTATCCCCTGCTTGAGTCCCATCAGTGTTGGTCAACAATGCTGCCGCAACTCAATGCAACATTGCAACCTAAAGACCCCCGTCTCCCAAAGGCACTCCATCCGACTGACTGAGATCCGATAATCCTGACAGCCTAAGTATTTACCAGTGCTTTTTATCCCCTCTAAACATATCCTTATAACCATTCTTCCTCAAGCTTCTGTCATTTGTCGAGTCTCTCTAGGCTATGAGAGTCCCCAAGTGTGTGTTTTGTACATTAGTGTCATCAAAACCCCAAGCTAATAGTTTTCAACAAATTCAACCAAGTAGAACTGGGGATGGCTCTGATTATGTAGTCCAGCCAGCTCTCCTTTCTCGCTCCCCGGGCCTTAATGGCCCACACAGTTGGGGTACTGATGATTAATGGCAGATATAGGGAGCTCTGCGGGGGATAAGGGTGGCGCATTTGGAGCGACCTAGACGCTGCCCTAGGGGCAGTTTTATTTTGCTATCTACCAAACTGGCCCCCTTCCCCCTTATCTACGATGGGAGGACAACCAAGTGACAGATAATGACCAAAACTGCTACTTTCTGCAGACATACCATATATCACAAGGCCCAATGTTTTGCCATGAGTCCCCCAAGCATCAGATGTACATATCCCAAAGGTCAATGAATATGACCTCTGGCTCGGGACACTCACAAGAACGTGGCGAGAAAATAAAGGAACTGTCGCGATATGCTGAGACTAGTCTCCAGGCAATAGTTTAGTAAAGCACACTCGATAGCCGGTGTATGATACTCTCAACAAGTCTACCGTTCTGCTTCACTGAATGCCCCCCCCCCCCCCTCCCCCGGGTCAACTGGCCGCATGAAGAATCTATCTGAGGAATCTACCCTACATGCCATTCGTCTTGATGCGGACAACTTACAAAGTCGCCTAATCCAATAACGCCAGATTATCATACATAAGTCGCATGCTCTGTCGGCATCTGTCGTTAAAGGAAGATTACCTCCCTTTACACCTTCTTTGGCAGGCAGCACTGAGTTATGAGAAAGTGGATAACGGTAGTTCTCGCTAAAAATGTTAATTCTGTAGTGCAATTGTGTATTTCGTCAAATATTTTTCACAAATTTTTCGAACGATTTTAAAAAATTAACAGCATATTCGACTTTCGAGAGCAGTCGACCACAATCACGTATAATATGTTCACTGACCTCGGCTATACAGTTTTTGTTCATGACACCGTCAGCTGTTTCATGCTACATTTGAACGGAATATATTAGACTAGGGGTGTGCTTGTTTCAGACTGTTGCCTCTTAAAGGGCTCCAGTTTTGAATAATGCTGTGAGATACGGAGTCATAAATGATTCAATAGCTAGTATCAGTGGTAGACAAGGGAAATGCCTAACCGGGTGACAGCCGACTGGATGTTCGTGCTTAACACTGGTCGTATGAATATTTTCTCCCCTGATTGACAGTTAGGAGGCAAAAATCAACTACAACTTACACAGCTGAATGGATAATTCATTCTCTCTCAGTGGAAGCACTCCTCTGGAGAGAGATGCGGACAATGGAATGTGACATGCTCTGGTATCGAGTTCGGCCCCAATGGGACTCGTGCTGGCAACTAGTTGTGTATCCAACATCTTACCAGGACACTAATTCCCATATATCACACGGCTGCTCTAATCGCTGAACACAGGGATTACCAAGTCGAAGATAAAAAAAAAATAAATAAATATATATATATATATATATATATATATATATATATATATATATATATATATAGAATAGAATAGAATAGAATAGTAAAATAAAAAACACAACAAAAGTATCGTCCTAGACAGCTAGGGTTTTCTACAAGTCGGCTCTCGGCTTATTTAAACAAAGATAGCTTTGATTGACATTGTCAAGATTGATCTTTACAGTCAAATTTGTCACATTGCGATAGACCATTGAATGTTGGAAGTAAACACGATACCACTCAGGTGTAACTTTGTCCGTATTTTATTGGGTAAACTGCGATGCCTCGGCAATGCAATACATATACAAATGCAGACAACTTGGGCGAAAGTAAAATGCAGTCATGCTTTCATTAATCCACTTCATTTCTCAATAGAATGCGAAGGTTTGCTTTCATTATAAGCTGCTAAGCTTGTCGTAACCTGTGCCTGTAACACAACGGAAGACAGGTTCTGAGAGCTGTCATCGAGGCTTGCTTGAATAAACCTGAATTTCTATCAGGAGGCATAGCAGTCATAAAAGCCCTGAGCGGTTTAGTTGTGTTAATTGGTGATTTCCACGACGTTTCTTTACGACCAGCCCTGCCCAAGTGGTGTGGTCAGGGAGGGAATTTTGCGACCCAGTTTGTGAATGGCAACAATGTGGTACAAAGGTTATAAAGCTATCCTGGTAGACTCGAGATGATAAAACTGCCATAACCTGCCAAGTACTGATTTACAAGCCATCTTCAAATCTCCACAAATATTCAGTTCAGCGATGCCACGAGATTCGGACCCTTCCGAGGACACCTGATTTCAAGCAGCATGGCCTCTCAAGTTTCCCGAACAAATTCTCGCTATCCTTCTCCATTTTTACGACATAAACCAAGGGCTCTCCAGATAGGATAAAGGTGGGCATGCGGAGAGCTGACGCGTCCTCAACAAGGTATTTGTCAGATTTAACGTGCCATAAACTATCCGCAGAGCATGACTTACGGGAGTCAAAAATCGTACATATTAAAACGGTTATGCTAATACTAACTTTTACCGTGGGCTATTAACATTTTACGGTTTTAAAAATATCCGGGGTCCAAACGTTTGTGTAATCAGGTCTTGTGAGAGCAAGGGCTAGAAAAAAAGCTAACTATGTTATTCTCGCGAAAACCGCCATAGTCATGAAACATTAAAATTCCTTGGCGTTAAGTGAGGGCGATTTTTACCTGCTAAGTGTCGACACTAGAGATCTGTTAGCACGCCGATAGTCCGCCAGGTGAGCGGTCATGAATGGCAGCAGTATTTCTAGCGGAGACAAGAGTCATCCCATAAGCGAATCACGAACAGGTATATTTTGACATCCACCTCTTGAAGTTTCTGGAATGCCCCAAACCCTATGCTGTGTTGAAGGACTTCAGCTTGTTAATTACATAGATTATCAAATATAGATAAATCAGGAGTGGAGAAAAAGATCTGAGGAGAAAAACAAGACAAACAAACACATTATAGTCCGAGCTGACAGGTAACACCGTGTTTGTCTACGAAGGAAAAAAAGATCCTCATCACGAATCAGGACTAGTTGAATGTCACGTTTGGCCCCGAGGTGAATGGGGAGTAAAGGTCACGGAATCCCGATGGACAGGATTCAAAGGAATCTCATTCATCTCGCAGTGTTCACCAGTTCGCTCTTCTCTGGCTGAAATGGAGCCTGGGTAAAGTTGGTGAACGTCATGGAATTTAAAAACCAACTACAAAAACTAAAAATTAAATAAAAAGAAAAAAACCACCCCTTTTCGACAATCACAGCTCAAGGAAACCTCTTGCACAACTGCCCATAAGTCGATCTACCATCAGTGTTATAAAGGTATCTAGAATACTTTCCCCGTATGACGAAACCCCAGAGAGAAATTCACCGTACGACGTCTCTCGGCTCCATATGGTTAAAACGTGCAGTTAGCAATTAGTACTGGGTTGATTTCTCGCGCTCCTAACTTACAAGAATTAGCTATGATTTATAATCTTGTTACCGACTCACGGCAAGAATTATTTCGAAGTCAAGTCCTGAGATCTTTGACATGTTCGTAAGCACGTAACTCCAGAGTAAAAAAGTAGAGCGATATTTTCTTTGAAACCATGTAAGCTTGTCATTGGAATGAAAACGAGGCATTAATGTGAAGTTGTGAAGACACCACTGGAGTCCAGGACTTGACGAAGTTGCTGGAGCGCAACATACCGTAGAAAGAAACGTTTCACTCTTCAAACTAAGAAGGATAACGCAAAAGTGAATGTTATCACCCGGAGGGGTGTAATAAAGCGGAAGTTTGGTATTCAGACACCTGAAGTTCCAATAAACCTTTCACTCGCCGAGGACGACGAGATGCAGTCTTTACTTCCCGCAAATGCTATATAATCTGACAAGTCACGAGTGTTGAAGTCTTGATTCTTGTTATACAGTAAAGCAGCTAGACCGTCAAGATGTGTTTTTTCTCGCTGGCATCCATCACCCGAAACATGCCCCTCAAGATGTGGTTCATGTACACATGGAAGTCTCGACTCCAAGAGGTCAGCGCGCCGCTCAACATAGCTGGCTAATAAATTACCAGCTCTGGCAGGTTCTCTTCATTTAGTTACCATGGCAATGCAAATTAAAATTCTGATAAGGGATTGAAAACAACATTAAAATGTAATTTGAGATGAGTGCTGATAAGGTTGGGGAAATTATCAGGCCCAAAGAAGCTATAATCAATTTTGAAGCTATTTCCAGGGGTAGACGGTGTACTGTCGCTTCCGCCTAACAATACCATCAGGCCCCAACCCTTCCGACTTCGGGGTCAGAGGTGATTACCCATTACAGTGCCATAAAAAAACCTATAGGCGATTATCTACTAGAGTTTCACCGGCTGTAGCTCGTCAAAACAGCCTAATGGTGGGGAAATCTAGCACCACTTTACCAGCATACTGTCATCTGCTGCACTTCTTGTGTTGAGGGCTCCGCTATAACTTTGTCTTTTACCCCATGATAATCTGTAACACGTATACTAACAAGTACCACAAACGTGTTACATACACTTTTTTTATTTCTCGTATAGTTTAACCACGGGAGTGTTTCCTTGTGCATGCACTCTTCCGTTATGTGCCCTTTTCAGAGCACCGGTTCTCACAACATGGGTGTGTTTGTGAGGCAGATTCAGTGCCCCGACTGGGCCCCGGTTTTCCCGCAACGGGACAGGCGGCAAAGTAGCTGCTACTAGAAGCGAAACTCTACCACAATGATACACTGTGTATCATTAAAACTCCATTAACCGCTTGAATCTGGCAACATGCTGGCCCCTACAAGTTATTTCAACGGACCATTCCCACACGCTATTTAGCCGTGGCATCTGAAAACACAGATTTCCCAGAAAGCTTCCCCTTCCCTACTATTACTGCAATTTTTGATCAACAAAAGAGGATTTAGCCGTCTCACTCGGCCATCATCCGGTGTTTAATCATCCTGGATACAGAACTATTTGTATCCATGTACAACATACAATACGTTAGACAGTTGGCTATTCCAAACTGTTTACCGTTGGTAGAATTAGTGGCATATAAAGAGCCGTCAAGCCGGCTCCTGGCCTTAGCGTCTGGGGGCAGCTGTGTTCAGTATGAACTTCCTTATCGTGCACGCGAGTTAACCTGGATACAGCCACGTGCTTACAGCAAAGCCATAGTCATCACATCCTCATCCAAACGGTCTGGTGGTCATACTCAAGCTCTACCCAACGTAAACGCACTTTGCTTTTTTGCTTGTACATACACAATGTCTCAAGAACAACACGAGGACGGATCAGGGGTGCTGTCCTGTTTAGGCTTGGAACAAAATAGCCTCTTAAAAAGTAAGGGATATCATACAGCCATAATTGAACCTTAAAATTTACGTGGAAATGTTCGGCTACGTCGTACAGCCGTCGTAATTTCCTATTCTAATTTTCTCCTTTTTTTGAAATAGGACTTGCATGCCGAAGAGAGAAAAGGCCATCGTGCATCAGACGAGATAGACCGCCGCATCGCGGCCAACTCCTTATTTCGCTTCCTCTTGGCCCTGCCTATTGGCAGCAATTTCCCTTCATTTCAGGAAATTACTTTACTCCATGTTCCTAATCACTGAACAACTAATGAAATTCTGACCCCATCCACCAAGAATTAATAATTTTATATAAAGGATGGAAGCGTCCGTTACTACCCTACAGTTAAACACAGAAGAAGTTTCCTGGGGCTCGGAATCAACTACCGTATTTGAATTAAACCATATTATAACGTGCTCTCCTGGCGTAAAATGGCCAAAAAAGCGCATGGCGTTTGTGCATAAACACACATGGACGGTTACCCATGAGAAATGGCCGTGGGCATCTAAGCATATAGAAGTGCCTACAAGGTCTGCTGGCCCTGGCAGTGGTAATGGCTCAAAAGGAAATTAAATTTGCTCAATTACGCCGGGTTGGATTCGCGTACGAAGAGGCCATCCCCCTCGATTGCTGAAATTTTCTTAAGTTAATCAGATTGGAATTACGTTTAACTCTTTCTTTAAGGGCGGTAATACGTGAGAAACCTTGACCATGTGCACAAACCTATGTCCGGAAGAAAGCTGACTTACAACAAACAAAAAAAAAGAAAGAAAGAAAGAAAAGAAACAAAGACTGTGGACTTCTCTGGTTTACAACCACCCCCTACCCCTCCCCAATGTCGTAACCCAGAAGGATAGTGGCCAAATTAAATTCATGATACCTTCCGCATTGAGGTATAAGGCCATGAGGTATGGAGTTGTAAACCCTGATCAAATCGCTACACATGAGCAAGTAAGAAAATAGGCTTAAAATGGGAGATTAGCCCCGAGGATCGACAAACAAACACAGAGAGGAAGACACACGGACATAGAAAAGAGGCAACAGTCTCCCGGATCAACAGGGCAAAAAATAGAGAGAAAAAATATCAGACTGCAGCTTCCAGAGCCCCTGAGGCAAGAGGAAATTCGAGCTCAAAAGCTCTGGCATCCTTGGCCCCGCTGATTATTACGGAAAATTAATAAATACAAATCTCCCAAGCAAGAGTAAGCCTATTAGATACACCTCATTCAAATCCAGGGAACTGCTAAATCTGGTTTGGTTCTAATTAACCTGTACCTTTTGAGCTAGATAGCCCACACAAAGGCATCAGATAGCTTGTGAAAATGTCATTATGCCTGAACACTTTCTATTTCAATGAAAAGGGAAATGGCTATGATAAAGCCCCGGTATTATGTGCAATCTGCAGCGGCGGCGGTTAATACCTCTCTTAGCCAAGGGTAGAAAACTGCCATTCTTTTTTGTCTGATTTACACCGTCCAAGCAAACGGAGCCCACCGAGGGAAGCCATTGGAAGGGGTGTGGACTGGTTGTCGTCAGACAGACAGACTCCGTAGAAATACCGCAACAGCCTTTTTTCTCGGACCGATTTAAGACTGTAAGACCAATTTGGACACAGCAACACTTAGGATACAAATAGGAATCCCAAACGTCGACACAGTGTTAAGTGGAAGCTACTTGTACCACAAAAGAGCTACCTTAAGAGAATTCTATCGCTCGAAATGTCAGTGTTTTCAAAGTAAGCGAACTGACCATAAGAGTGCATAAACAAAATGTCATTATATAAGTTCTGTCGGAATGAAATGTAAGCCTTTCCTCGCGGCCCATACAAGAAGCATTAAGACATCCCTCTAGGTTACATACTGAGAGATAGTACAGTGCTACTACAGACATACTTTCTGAGCCTATTACGCCTGATGACGGAGATTGTAACCGGTATAATAGCAGTCTGCCACGATAAATCAGGTTATATCGGGCCATCTTTCATCTCTTTGTAGTGCTATCGTATATCAGTAGATGGCAAAGCTGTCCCCTGTTGTACACCTGTAGTGTTGAACTCAACACCTGGGTTGAGCACATCTCATACAGTTAAGACTTTACAGAGAAAACCAGGACAAAGGTTGTCCAAGGGGTCTGATAGAAGTTTTGCGTGCTTCAAGGTACTCAATCCATCGGCCTGCCTGACAAGTTACTTCTACATTGGTTTGTAACTAGCCCCCAAATTATAGCCTGCTCCAGCTGCGGATAATCAGCTGTACGACTCTGATGTATTGATTGTGCGCAAAGAAACAAAGTGCAAAATACACACTAATCTCGAAAGTATATAAACAGCTTGGGACATTCAATAGACATCCCCGTCTGGAGCAGAAATTAATCACATTCCAACTCCTCAGTGATTAAAAGTGATCAACACGCGACGTCTACGTTCACCACTTCCAAAACAAACAGAGAGCAGTAACACGGAACACATTTCACTGACTCGGCTGATTTGTAGATTGACACAGACACCTTGTTTTTCCTGAATCATCAACACGAGCTTGATAATCAGGAACCCAAGCCTGATTAATGCTGGGCATAAATTATTATTCTGGATTTTGAAAGCAGATCTAAAAAATACACTGGTCATGTTTGCGTCGGCGTTTTCATATATTTTGAGCAACGTCAGGTAATGTTCCTATAACTGGCGATTTCGTGATTCTTTCATTCTCGTTAATTTGTTTTTAATAAACCAAAACCATTGAATGCTCCGTTTATGTGCCCGCGGTAAATGACACATTACTGAGTGAAAGGTCTCTGTTGTACGAATAAGGGTAACCGTGTCCACGGAGTTACACTCCCCAGCAATGTATTTCACGTGGACACGACAATTACAAAACATGTAAGTGCCCTCACAAGTTCTGCCTCGAGAGATAAGGCTTCGAAGCGGTTTGATTCCGCTTGATGGGCTATTACTTTATTTCATGATCGGTAAGCAAGTCGTCATTATGGTTCTCTATCTAAGCTTCTGCTATTATCTTGTTTTGCTTGGATAGGAAGTCGGCAGGAGAGAAACCATGAAAGGGAAGCGAGCCTCCCAGATTACACGAACACAACGGCTCAGACAAGCGATCATTATGAAGACATTAAATTCAATAGAGCACATAGCATGTCTAGGCTTACTTTAACAGCCTTTTGATCTTGCACAGTCAACAGTACATCATTTTAATGTAAGTGGTCTCGGGTTTTATCAAATGGGCAAGATGAGCTTCTCGATTTTCAGAAAGTGGTACTTTCCTCTCGCGCGCGACACGCTGCGGGCTGAATCTAAGCTTGTGACACGTCAAGGTTTTCATAATTGCCCTTTCATGTATCCAGGACTTATCATACAATATCAATGTTAAGTACAAACACATTCACATCGTACAGGCCACTTTTTTTAATGGGCCGGGATACTTTATCGAGGACATGAGCTGAAGATTAATATACAAGAAGCTGATCAGAAATTCAGGGCAACGACCAGTATGACAAGAAATCAGTAGAGCTTGAACAAAGTCATCAGTTCTTCGGTATTAAAAGTTCATTCACAAGTGTAAACATGTCATTGAGGCTAATCTTTCTCTACACATCATCAATATCATCCTGACACCAACCAACGCTCTACCAAGAATACATCAACAGTGCATCAAAGGCAGTTGTCTTTTTTTTTTCATGTCGCGTCTTAACTTTGATGATGTCCTGTTTTGCTGTAACAATAGATTTATTGAAATGACATGATGTGTATTCAGTTTAATCACCTACCGTGAAGAACCTGTTTTATAACATGTATGCAGGATTGATGGGCAGGTGGGATGACTATGGCCTGTACTGTGACATGTAAAACCACAGCCCCCAGCTCAGCCTGATAATGTGCTACCTGCACTCAGAGCCGCTGACCTTAATTATTGACAGCCCACCTTAACTTCATACAGGTAAACCATTCATTGCCAGACAGCTTCTGTCAATAAAAATACCATAAACGAACAGATCAAGACTAAAAGTAGTCAGGCGGAATAGCGAGACCCCCCCCACCCGCCCATCTCACACCCCAACCACCACCACCTTCTACGATGATTTATAGAATCAAGAGACTAACCAGTCGTCCTCCCTTTCTTACTTTGTTGTCCCCTCATAACTGTCAAAATGGCACACAATGCACCGTAGATTACATAACGTCCTAACCACTACCGGACAAGCCAGTAGAGGACACTAGACAGGCGCTCATATCGTCCGCGAGTAAATCATTCACAAGCATATCACGTTCAGCTACGCTGACAAGCAAACCTTTGAAACGTCACCACACATTCACACAACTGGTAACAGCTATATCACTAACAGAAGGGACAGCACTGGCGATGGGGTGGATAAGAACAAAACAAAATGAGCTGAAACGTACATCATTTGAGATTTTTTTTCCCACAAAAACCAAGCTTGCCCGGAAAGGTGAGAATGTAAACCACTGTTTTATCGTGTTTCCATGCCAGTAGCCTCTGCTTTACACCCAAACCTCACGGTTCACGAGACGGGACCATCTCCACGGCCCAGCTCAAAGGACGTCGCATGGTCGAAGACACCCAAGGAGCGCCATTATAACAGCACACTGGCTATCTATACACCAAAAACTCGGGAGAGGCTGGGACTTATGGTTTTCGGAAATATTCTAGAATATTAGCCATTAGCCTGTCCACTGCAGTAAGATAGGATGAAATCAATCGTAAAATTGTAATTATCAGTCCCAGTGTCCATAAACACCGACCCATGATGATATGGTGAAACAGCCATTGTTTAGATCACTGGCTTCTGCACCAAGTCATTTTCAGCTAAATCTCATTAGAGCCTACAGCATTGTGGAGAGCTGACTCAACGCACAAAGACCCCACCACAAGCCTGGCTCCCACGAGACACTGTGGCCAGCTTTACTCCAATAACTACCAGGTTCCGTAAGAAAATCAAGAAATCTCCCGACTCTCCGCCAAAGCCCTTTTTTGTTGCCACCCGCTTATGAAAAGCTCCCGTTTATACAGCCAGCCATAATCTTCTGCATCTCGGGAGCCACATTAGCGCAGAGAAACACAACGCTCTGAGGAGGATCTTAATAGGGTCGGTCCAGTACTTGGTTAGCACTGCTCCGACTCTAAACGAGAGCCTTTAACAAAGCACAAATTGAGCTTAATGTTCCCATTCGGATCCGCCATACTGCCTGGTTTAGCCTAGGCTGAGACTGGGTGAAGGGGATGCAATTTCCTAAAGTTAGTCCAATAGAATCTGCTGACAATTATTCTGGATATAATTAAGTAATTCCAATTGCACCCCCTGAATACGGTGAGTCTGGAGATACCCGGTTACTTCGTCGTCTCCTTGGCTAATGAAAGATAATGATGATGATGAAGATAATGGTGATCAGGAGGTCATTATTGGATCTTATTGATTTGGTATTGGTCACTACCATGGTCATCTGGTTGGTGCACAACTCTATCTCAGCTCTCCATCCTAGGTTCCAGTGGAGTAAGTGAACCTTTTCAGCAGTGTCAGAATGTGATCAACCGTAGCGGCTGGAGCAAGAATCAAGCTAGGAGTCATCAGAGACCAGGAAACACACAGCCCACTCTAATCCAGTTTTCATACAAAATAGATTTGTTACTCAGTCATTTGAGGAGGGAGAGTCATCCTCGCTGGCACTCCTGGTGGCCAATGGCGAAGGTCAGGCCAGGACAAAGCTGGCTAGCTCCTGGTGCATTAGCGAACAAATTTCTGCTGAAAACCCCAAATCAGGTGAGAGGAGAGCTACCAAAATCAGCAGAAGTGATCGTTTAAAGAAACAATGACCAGGGGCCGTTTTGAAGTCATTTTACAGATTGCAATCAGGGAAATTTGTGAAAGAGGAATCCTTTGAAAGTAGCAGAACTCGATCACTTCAAATATGCAACGCAGTGTTTGTCGATACGAAGAGCGTTTTGAGTATTGTGCAATAGGTATGAAATACCCTAAGGTTAACCAATCAACATGGCAAGGGTTCAAAATTCTGTTGGTGTAACATGGCCGCCCGTCTCCGATGCGGCCCAGACAGAGACACACCATCAGAACACATGCCAACTACCTTCAGCCATGCAAAAGAAACATTAACCCTCCTTCAAATACTTGCCACGAGGCGGCAATTTTCTTTCTGATCTGAAAACAGTATCTACTGGCAAGAAACCCACCAGCTTAACAGGTCGTGCCTGCCAGAGATTATCTGATTCCAAGAAAGCCCATCAGTTTTCCATAATTGTCTCCTTGTTCTTACCCGGAGTTTATATCCATTTGTTCCCAATCCATGCCATGGTTTTCCAACCATGCAGGCATTAATAAACAAGTGGCCTCAGCCGCAATGTCCTTCTGTGCAAATGGCCGCAGCGAGGAAAGAAAATTCTTTGGTGAATGGCAAAGTTCACACAAATACAACCGGGAAGAAATTGTATGAAGGAGGGCTTCATCCTGATGTTCGCATGCATTAGGCACGGTGAAAACAGCAAAGACAATAGCCATGAGTTAGAGTCTGACTCATTTGAAAGCAGCCGTCGTCATTGATTATTGTTTTCTAGAGGACAATCAATAGAGCCTGCCAATGTACGCGGGAACATCAATATAAGCTGAGAGATAGGCGACCACACATGAACAGCTTTTGCTATGTACTTGACTTCAGCCATTGACACAGTGTTAACAAGTCAGATTCATTGATTAGCCAAGGGTGTCCGGGCCAGAGAAGGTGAGGAGGAGCAGACTGTAGGATATACCTGCGGCTATTGTCTCACCCAATAACCAGTCAAAACTCACGTCCTCCAACAGTATTCCAAACCTTACATTACCAACTGATATATTAAAGAACTAACAAACGTCCATCACAGCAAACAAAATTATACCTTGTCCACATAAAATCCCCAGAATGGGATAAGAAGTGTTGATGACTTTTTTAGGAACTGCTTTCTGCAGACTCTCTCTCGAGTCTGGGTAGTATTGAGGTCACTTTTACTTTCTGGTTCAAACGTTCCAAATAATGTTAAATGTCACACTACACTTCAAAATTGTTTTGACTCTTATGCAAATTCACCACGTGTTTATGGCAATAACATTGTGTTAGAGGTTATTGAACGCATCAACTATCTAAACTGTTAACGAATTATTACATATGTACTGAAGATATTCAATTTGAGGTAAATGCAAATGTTAAGTATTAACTGCAACAACTTCTATGCATGGATATATGATATAGAGCTCTAATGAATAAATTAATTACAGTATATTTTAATCTTTCATCGAAGAACACAACAATATGAAGCCTTTCCTGATCAAAGGTGACAGCTGAACTTAATATCCAAATCTAACGAAGAGAGAATAATCTATGCGAGCCCGTACACTAATGTATCCACTCTGTTAAGAGCCATATACATATTTCTTGATATGCACATATACTTTGCATTTGTCTGAAACACATGTGACCGGTTTTGTGCGGAATTTAAATGTGGTAATAAGATAGCTCTGGGTTATCAGACGTCTGTATGCTAAATATGCCAGAGGTCAAACTGGGAGGAGCCAGTGTTTATAGTAAATGGTTGAACCCCCAGACACCTAATTGTTCTAACAACACAGTACTCAAGCCTTGTTTACCCTAGGGCTCAGTTTCGGTCACTTCAGCCAAGTGTTTGTTTAATATTGACCAGCAAATGGGAGTATGGGATTCTAATAAGTGACCCTAGGGTCGGACTAATTTGGTTTATAGTGTGGTGGAAAATTCTCCGCCAACCCACCACATTTAAATAGAAGTGATTCACCCTACATACTTCCTTACCTCTTTGAGGGTTTGTGTTGAACATTTTTTTTCTTTTTTTGATAGTTAATCCTGCTGTTACTGACCAGGAGTAACCATTTCACTGGTTTATGAATGTCTCTTATGACACCTAGACTTAAAATAAATTTTCACTCAAGCAACTTTCTTAATGAATAAATAATTACCAACAACACAGAAGAATAGCCAATGCCTTAAGATTTAAGGTCTGTGGTTGTTAAACAAACATTTCAACGAAAGCCTGGGTTTTGAGACAGTTCTTCACAGTGCATACATTGAAAGACTAGTCAGTGTCCCAGGATAAAAATGGTAACGGAGCTTACTACACAAAATGAATTGCAGACCTTTACATACAGGAAACACTGCTGTTCATGAGGATTATTGGCTTTGGTTCCTCCTAGAGCACGCGTTCACTGTCCTAAGTAATAATATGACATTTAACAGTACTTCTGGACATCTCCTCACATGCTGACCTTTATTTTCAGCGCTCAGATGTTTTAACCACCTCACTGATTACCTATCTGCTTCATGTACCTCAACTGACATGTCGAATTCGGCTTATTAATGCAATAACCAACTAATGTACAACCTGACCATGACGTCTAATCGAGACATCTGGCCCAATGACAAGAAGAGACAGAAGGTAAACCCCGATCACAGCTGTCCAAGCTTCCCTCTAGCCACTGTGTATTTACTTTCCTACTATGTTACACACTTAGCTAGCTGGCTTCTGGTCAGTCTGTCCATCTTAGGAACATCAAGGCCAGAATTCACAGTCTATATCCTAGGTTGTTATTTCTCCTGGCTATTTTCTTGGACCATGTTTAACATGATATTAAATATTGATTGATGGTGATTTGGGGAGACTATTGGAGGCCAGAGATGACCGGTGGTCAGCCTGGGTTTGTATGTAGGCCACTCTCCTCACCCATGCTTCATCAATCTCTCACTAAGACAGACGTGATTTACACATCATTTACACGAACAACGACAGGTATATCACGTTAACATGTGTCACTTCCAGCATCTATGAAATCCACCAACCATCACAAGAACACATACATGTCACAGCGTTTCCCATAATAAGGACTGTCAAACGTATTTATCTTCACTCTGAGATATTCTCAATTATCGCCACTGATGCACATGTAAGTGGCAAGCCAAATCATCATTCAAAAATGTAAACATTCAAAAATTATACCCCCAAAAAGTTAAGATCTCCAATTGAGAAATTTAACTCTTATATTTTGGACTGATTTGAAAGACACAGAGAACTACCTGCTGAAATGCCATAAAATTTAATTCTCAAAATGTAACTTAATTTACTAATGAACTATACAGATTTGTTATTTCTTCAATATAAAGTTCTAAATGTACTAAGAATTGCATACCACCTCAAACACACTAATACATGTACCTTTGTCTCAAGTGGTTTTACTGTGCATCACCTATGCCAGAGAGCTTACAATCGGTGATATGGGTAAAATCCGTTTTTTCAACTTCTGCGACAAATATTGAAGATATTTATCAGAACTGATCAGTGTTTTGTTGCCTTCATGTTAACAAAGATAAATAGGTGAGCACCTGAGAGATTCACAGAGAAAATGAGAGAGCACTGTGCGAAGAGATTGATGGGCTAACCTTGATTAAGTGCTGAGATAATCCGACAACAGTTTCATCCCTGCCACTTTCTATTGTCAGTTTGACAGGTGGGAGGGGGTGCTCCAGTAATAACCCTCTTATCGTCACAAGCTCCTCACCATGATTCAATAGCCTCATACAAAGCACTGAATCCTCAAAACTCACACACTAAATATCATCGTATCAAATGCTTCTGTCCAAACCAAATGAAATTGAAATCTCCAATAAACAACTGGCTAAGGAGTGGAAATACTGTTAAATTGTTTTAAGCTTTTTTTTCCAGTGATTTTATTAGTTCATTTATATTTAGTATTTCTTTAGTATAATTTGTTATTATTATTACTTTTTTTTCTTAACACCTGGCTCTACAGTAGGGCACTTGAAGCTTTAACAGTTTACAGACCACACTACTGTGTGTGTATATCTGCCACCAGGGGACACTGGGCCTATCAGCAGGCACAAGTACTCAACAGACAAACCAAATGTTTTTACCCTCCCAAACAAGAAAAATGCTTTTGCAGAAGGACATTGCCAGCGATAACCCCTGACTGTGCAGTGTTTAGAAACTCTGATTAAACTCCAGGTCTGCTGCTCTGGGGAGTAGAGGGCTGCAATAACAGCCCCGTGCACAACCAGGCTATACCATGTCACACATCCGCTCTGTTTTTACAACGGATAACCAAATTCCATAACAAAGATAATACTGCTTCAGTCTCTCCTAAAACCTGTGGGGAGCCCCGATTAGAGTCAGGATGCTTCTGCCTTTTTCAATATTTTGATAACTCTTGTGCAACAAATATGCTGAGAGAAAGTGGAGATGGTAAAATAGGTTCCCTGGTGAATACATGTAGATGTATACGTGTACATGTATTTATGTTCCAGTAAATTCTAGTTGGCTTCAACTTTTCTCACAATCTCTCTGCAAAAAGTTTCTTTCTATGGATCTGGACCAATGGACCAATTCTTCATAGCTACTTTGACGTGGAAAAGATCCTGCAAAATGTATTGCTGACCTGATCACTTCTATTCCTACAGAAACTGGTAGATATTTCAATATTTTCATAGCAACAAATAAACTGAAAGAAAGTGAAGATGGCAAAAATGGCTCCCTGGTGAATACTTCTAGGTGTATATGTATGTTCTAGTGAATTCTTGTTTACATCAATTTTCTCCCACTGTAGACAATGTCTCCTGCAAAAAGTTTCAATGCATGGCCCAAGGCAGATTTTTCATAGGTATTTTGCCTGGGAAAAGATCCAGCTTCGTGTATTGCTAACCTGATCACTGTCCATTCCAACAGAAGCCGGCGGGTCACAAATTGAATACATGCTGGGCCTTTTTAGTTCCCTAATCGAAGCTAAAATGTCACAAAGATGGCCTGAAGAATCCTTCATGTGAGGGGAGGCATGAAGATCTTGTTAGCCCGAATATGATTCATTTAGATAGAGGCCGGGACTCTCTGTCTGAAATGAGCAATTAGTACTTTATTGCAGCCATCAAAGGTGGCTTGGCTCTCGCCTGGGTTAATATGAAATAATAGAGATAATGTATTTACTAGTTTACTACAAGCCTGTCCTACAGCCATTTCCTGGCCCTGTGTCAGATTCAGACAGCACCCTATGGATCAAGTTACTGGCAGAGGCGACTAAATTAGATCAACCAGCTACCCAGCCAGGGAAATTTGTTATGAAATCTGAGAGCAAGGGTTAGGAACCCAGTCCCAAACCTAGGCCATTACCATCTGTCCCAGAACTTTTTGTCCTCCTGTATTATCTGTCTTATCTGAGGAGTAGGGCCAATACAACACATCCATGCTTTCATGGTTGGTTCCGCTGATGCCAGGACGTCTCCATCAGTGTGAACAACACTATAGTAAGTGGCCACTGACTTATGCATTCACAGCATTGCAGCTGACAGTTCTTCATTGTCATTGCATTTACTCCTACAACAGAGGTTACCCTTTGGCAGCTGTATTAGTAGACATCAACGTTAAGGGTTACCAATAACATTAATCCTTCAACATCATCACTTTAACCATGCTAAATGCTAAAGTCCAGCAGATTCACCATTTCTACATTGACAGCTATATTTGTGAGTTTATATATGTCAGCAATAATTACCAGCATAATGACATCTCCTAAAACATAGGTGAAGACAGCAATCCTTCAATGACATCACGTTTGTTTTTATGTGATTCGTGACAGTACAGTATCCTAAACTTTACATGCTGTGAGAGATGTTTAAGCTTCTATTTTCCTACTTACTAGAAAGTATTATTTTCTGTGTACTTATTCATGTCAATTATTTTATTTTATTTATTTTGCCTGTTTGGGCAAAATGTGCATAGTGATAGATGATAGCTTTAACAGTGCTTACATGAGAGATCAGCAAATTCTCACCAGTTCTACTGGCCCGCTTAACTTGCTCCTAATTTCATAATTTGCTCATCTGCCCGAGTTTCCCACTGAATTGTTCTGCTCTCAGCACACTTGTCAAATTTTATTTCACTCCTGTAAAACCATTAAATCCACATTCGGAGGGTAAGTTTGATTGGATGTTGGTTTGTGAATTACTGACAAGTGAGGAGGAACAAAAGAGCTGTCAGCAGCGAATCTTTCTGAGCTGCAGAGAGTGGAGCTGTTCACACAAGGGTCCCTGACATCAAACATCATGCTGACATCTGCACAAAACTTCACAATGGTCAGTCCAAATGCAGAATATAATTGCATATTTGGGCTTAATCGCCTTTTTTATCTTTCCAATTTAAGCGAAAATGATTTTAAACAAAACGATTATAAATAGCACTGCTTTACAACATTTCTTTATTTTTTCTGTGTTAAACAGCTTTAACAAATTTTATTTAAACAGATCTACATTAGTTAAAACTATGTACATTTATCCCCCTGCACAGGATTCCTATAAGCAAACACCACCATATGTCTATTGGAAGTTTTTTGTTAAGTCAGGCAATGGTTATGTCCCTACCTGCATTCCAACAGGTCAAGTGCTATTCTCTATCTATTAGTGCTTTTCTGTCTACTTGAGCTTACAAAGTTTCCATTTCCTGTTACTTAATCTGCTTTTCAGGACAACTAAAAGAGATTAACACACAGATAAAAAGATGAATCTTCAGTAAATCTGTTCCATGAAAAAGGACAATCTAAGGAACGATCAAATAGCCTTTCCCTCCGAATCTGCAGCCTGTCTACCCATGGCCACTAAGAGAGTAGCCTTAGGGAAGGACTCATCCCTTTTGCCTGCCAATCACTTTCCCCTTTTGTAATGAACCCTTAACAGTTTCAGTCCCTTAAATCAGTTATATAATTTAGCCCCTGGCAGTTGGCTCAGTTCAGGGCTTTAAGTCCAGTTAACCAAATAAGCTATTGCTCAACACCTCAATGCTTTCCATTATTAGGCCCTTAGCTTCTTTGGCCAGTCCAATTGTCTGAAGACAAAGTACCAGAAACAACTGATTACAGCGGGGTATTCCCAGGTTAAAAAGTCTGAGGAAGACAATAGGATTTGGGATTCATCTGCTGATTACAAACCTAAACACCTCCCTAACACCTGTGGTGGTCAACAGACCTTTTCCACTTTCCAACATCCATCATTTCAACTCTCGGACTATATACCAAACTTTACCTATAGTAAAGGTATGACCAGCCAGAAAAAATAAAATGTAATAATGCAAAATGTAACAGTCCTTATGATTTGTGAAGAATGTATACCGTTTATGGCCAGAACTGAAATACATGTAGTTTATCTTGCATACATAGAAATTCCAACGTATTCACAGTTACCTACAAAATGAATTTACATCACACTTCTTGGGGACAGATTTATCAATTTATTTATTTATTTATTTGATTGGTGTTTTACGCTGTACTAAAGAATATTTCACTTACACGACGGTGGCCAGCATTATGGTGGGAGGAAACCAGGCAGAGACCGGGGGAAACCCATGACCATCCGCAGGTTGCTGGAAGACCTTCCCACGTACGGCCGGAGAGGAAGCCAGCATGAGCTGGACTTGAACTCACAGCGACCGCATTGGTGAGAGACTCCTGGGTCATTACGCTGCGCTAGCCGACTCAGCCACGGAGGCCCCCAGATTTATTAACTCAAATGAAATAACAGCCTGTAGTTCAGTTACAACTATATGCTGATCCATATTGCAATTTTAAAATATCCATGGTCTCATGTAAAAAAGAATATTTACATATTTAAATGACTTGCTCTTAACTTTTGGGGGTCAAAAAGGTCACAGGCTGGGGGAGGGGTATTGTGGGCGGTGACGGGGTGGGGGGGGGGAGCTAATGCCACAATCCTAAGCACTAATCAGACAGCAATCCCCTAGTCTTTTGTCCCAGAGAGTTGAAAAGACATAGCCTGAGGGAAGACCCCTTCCCTTTTGCCTGTCAATCATTTCCCCTGTTTGTAATGAATCTGTAACAGTAACAGTCCCTTAAATCAGTTATATAATACACCCTCAGGGCCAGCGCTTAGTTCAGGGCTTTAGTACATTTAAGCAAGCAAACTTATACTCTGGCAGATAAAGACTTCCTTTAGCTTCTCAGATGGGAATTATTTGTGGGAGCAAAAGAAATTACAAAATGCAACCCCATAACTGCTAATCAGTCTTCGTGTCAGCTTAATTGTTGTCTGGAGGAGACATATTTCTGTGGCCTCACTGTCAACGCTGGTTATGATAATAAGTTTGTGGGACATTGTGTTCTAAATCTAAACCCAATGGTGGAATCAGGGGGCAGAGAAAGTCAACGTCTTGCAGAATTGTTCAACTTTATTTGATTTATTTATTTATTTGATTGGTGTTTTTATGATTGGTGGTTTTATACTAAACAATATTTCACTTATACAACGGCAGCCAGCATTATAGTGGGAGGAAATCGAGCTCGGGGAAAACCCACCACCATCCACAGGTTGCTGTCAGACCTTCCCACTTACAGCCGGAGAGGAAGCCAGCATGAGCTGGACTTTGAATTCACAGTGACTGCATTGGTGAAAGGCTCCTGGGTCATTACATGTTCAACTTTAAGCTTGGTTTTAATGCCACAAACTAAGAAATGAGTGAACTACGTGTAAAAGGTCGCCAAAGCCATCTGACAACCACAAACAGACATTGTTTGCACTCTGATATTTTCTGTTCAGAACAATCTGGAACAACCAGCAATATTCTAATCAGCATGATTAGGGAATAAAGAGAGCAGTGCCCCATATATGCAAAACACAAGTCACATAAATATGGTTCTATGCGACGAACAAAACCATTCCTTTACTTGTGTATCAGACTACATGTAGACAGTATGGGGAAATCCTTTCACGAGATAATGCTGCACAAAAAGAAAAGATATCTTTTAGGATTATATAGTAGTATAGAGTGTTGAGAAGACTTGCAAACACAGCAACTGGAATACAGACTACAATCACGAGGTAAGAAAGAACCATTACGGCATTAAAGCTGTCCACATACAGGGATTAGTGAAGGTTATGCACCTAAAATGCTGTCTTTACAGATGTGTCCTGATGACCAAATGCTGTGTCCCTGGACATCTGCTGATAGCTAACAGAAGGGTTTTCACCCCGCTTAAGCGTGGGACAGTCATCTCACAGGACTGCTGCCAGTCACACCTTAAGACAAGGGTCATAATGACCACTTAACAATGAGATGTCAGCTCCACTAAGACAGTCCTTCCACCAAAATGGTGGCATTTCTCCTGCTGGCCTCTCATCCTGCAAGCTCAGTGATATATCAACATCAGCTCAGTGCCTCTAAATTGACCCCCGGAGACAGGGAGGTGTAAGGCTCTACAGCCATTTGCCACCATCCTCAGCAACATGTCTGTCTGGACCATCAGTGCTTATAGGAACAATTGGGCCCAAGTACCTCTTAACACTTCACTCCAGCAGCCAACAGCAGACAGGAAGCAGGCTCAGAAGACAATAAAACAATAAATAAATCAACCATTGAAGGTGGGCCCAGTTGATGGTTGCTTGTGTCATTTTGTGTGACAACTCTAACCCAGTTCCCCCCATCTTGCCAACTATTTAACTAGCAGTTAAAGTTCGCCTACATATTATCTCTACATCAACAAGCAGGCTATTTCAAGCAGTACACAAGCTTAATCTATCTTTAAACACCTGTCAACAAGTATACAGGCAAGTATCTAGATGTTAACACACCAATGAAACGTTTCAATCATTTGTCTTAAAAGAGATACCCAACTTTTGTTTCAAGAGATATTTTTTCATTCTAATTCCACAGTGGAAAAAGTTGCCAGAAATTACTGTGTCCAACGCACGCTCATGGAAACCATATATATATATACTGAATGGGCTTCAAGTCAAACTTCAGTATATCAAAAAAGACAAGACAAACTTGAGTATGTCTTTGTGCCAGCAAATGCACAAGTATCTTATGTTTATAACAGTGAGATATTTGCGAAAATGAAAACTGAATGTTCATGAAAAATAAAGCACATATGTAAAATGCATCAGTGATGAAAACACAGAATTCAACAAGTAAACAAACTTTTTGAGGTCACTGGTATTTCAAAGAGAAGTTGTGATTGTGTAATGTAGATAATCAAATGTAGCTATCCATGACCCTGGCAAAATGATGTGAACAACTGGAAAGATGGAAACAAAACATCAAAAGTACATACCAATTATTAACTTGTAAAATTGTAAGTCCCGTTTCTTGTGCTAACTGTTTCTTTTGTTCTTCGGTGGGGTATGGATGCTGAAAATAGAAAAAAGAAAAAGTTTGTACCTACCAGTTATTAACTTGTAATATAGTTAGTCCTGTCTCCTGAGCTAACTGTTTCTTTTGTTCTTCTGAAGGATAGGGATGCTGAAATAATAAAACACTGAGTGACAATGTCCAAAGCAGAGAGAGACAGAGATACAAAAATATCAACCCTCTGGCAAAACTGTTCAGAACATCTAACTCAAGTTTTACCTTGTATGCATATTTTTTCATCAAGATGAGATTTTGTTTTGGTCAAATCAACTATTTGTTCTGCAAGCAGGTCCCATATTTCTAGTCAGGTGTTGACCCGCAATGTACATGTACTGTACATATATATGTACTACACAGTATATATACAATTAATCCCCTCCCAAACAAAAAAACAAAACAAAACAAAACAAAAACAAACAAACGAACAAAAAGGCATAGCATCACCAAGTATTTCAATCACAGTACGATACACACAATAATGCTTCTGTTTACCAGAAGTGTAATATATTTCAAGGTAATCAAACAAAAATTTAAATTAACTCAATTCTTATTTGGTCACAGGAAAAAAAAAAACCCAGCCAAATGCCACAGACGGCTAAAAATTCTCCAATGGTAATTCTGTAGAGTGGGTAAAACAATCAATAAATAAGCCAATCAAATTGCCAGGTTCGGCTACCGTAGGAAAACTTCAGAAAACTCATTTAAAGCATTTCCGTAAGGAACATTATGAAAAGAGAACGGAAAAAATCTCATTTCTATTAGATGCTATTTGGAAGATTGCTACTTTGCTACCATCACAAAAGATTTCCCCTCAAAGACGATTGGGTGCTGGATACATATCTTAAAGGGATTTATACAATTTAGGAAGCTGCCAATGAAATCAAATTTACAGGATGTTCTGTTGGTACGAGAGGATGATTGAATGAGAGCCAATGGCTTAATCCACGAGACAAAAATTCACAGCCAAAGAAAACCTGAGCAACCCAACATAGAAAGACGTTCAAAGGCCATTCCTCAGAAACTGGAATCTGTGGACGATTTCAATGGTATCGCTAGAAGCGATGTCCGCAGTAAATCATTCAGAGATGAAATTATGCAAATGGTTTGTCAAAATTCCACATGCATTTAATAGAATGAAGCGTTGTGGCAGCATATAAACAGAAAAGAAGAGCGGTGAAGTGTGTAGAGGCAGGAGGCAAGGGAGCGGGAGCTTACTGGGGCTGTGACGGGGACAGGGCTGTAATCAGTGAGGACCAGCCATTTTTGGTTGGCCAAGCAGACCTGGGCAGATGAGATGGTGTGCTCTGACAATGACCTCATTTTCTCCAGCCAACTAAGTGGTAAACTCTGCTGGAATGGTGCTTCCTTCTGCAGCCCACCAGCCAGAAAACAAGGGCCTAGGGTGACTGGCGGGTGCTTCTCTCCTTGTGCTTTAGCTTCTCTCCTTGTGCTAGCAGGGTAAATAGTAAGGCTAATAAACAGAAACTAATTTGCTCTTCATCTCAGTGACTGTCTAGTGACACAATGGCCTCGTGTTAATGCCCACTTCCCCAGCAGGTTG
Organism: Liolophura sinensis; assembly: GCF_032854445.1. NCBI lineage: Eukaryota > Metazoa > Mollusca > Polyplacophora > Chitonida > Chitonidae > Liolophura > Liolophura sinensis. The sequence continues at coordinate 66,091,813 of NC_088300.1, forward strand.
CAAGAGTTACCAAGATTAGACAAATTAATAATAAATAATCCAAATGACAAAAAAAGTTCCACAGCAAAAACTTTGCTCTGCATGGACAAATACTTTGGCATCATGGTCGTAACAAATAGCATCCAGGCAAAAGTCCTAAGTTAACCCATCTCTACCAGCCACTAGGCTTAGAGTACATACAGTTTTGATTTCAAACTTTTTTACGTGCCCATTTCATATCATTTGATTTATTACAGAAATTGATCTTCTAAAATTGGGGAATTCATCAAGAGAAATATTACTGGAGACATCAATTTCTCAGCCTAAAAAAAAAAAAAAGACAAGGTACTCTGTACTTTAGAGGAGCACAAATTTTCTGATTTTTGCTACATTTCATCAAATGTTGTTTTATCTCTACTATTGTTTTTCATGCTTACGTTTCAAAATTTAAAGCTGTGTTTATCTACTCAGAAACAAGTAAACAAAATCAACAGATTAACATTGGTCTAGTGTGCTAGTTCATACACACTGCATGTAATTCAACATCAACATCAGATTTAGGAAATCTGTGCAACACACAATACCAGAAAACGTGTATAATGCTCAGAGGGGAACAGCTCCAGACAACGGGGCTCAAATGTCCCCTCTGAATAGGTTTTTGGTTATAGCAACTTTAAATTTTCTTCATTTATTATCAATCAAACAAAATGACAGGGGCTAAATGAACTATGTGAAAAGTTGTTCTTCCAAAGATGGGTGTCTATTTAAATGAAAATTACTTCATTCCTCAATGAAAATGAGCCCAGAGAAGATGAAGGTGTAATAAAAGTGAAGAAAGCTGTGAAAGGGATGTTGGTGGAGAGGTAGGTGAAGGGGGTGTTGTGAAGACTATCTGTGATGCTGTCACCTCCTGAGATTGATGGAGGACAGAGAGGGGACGAGCTCTGGCTCTCTATGAGGAAGTAATCAGCCTGGACCGACCCTGTACCACAGCCCCAGAAGCCTTACCAAGCTATAATAGATAAATTAATTGCTAAATGAGAGGGGTTTGCCATGACAGGTTACCAGTTGGCGTGGTTATTTCTGTACAAGAACTAAGCAGGACTTGAAGAACACTCCAGATGAAGAGAGAGAAGTTTCTGGAGATAGAGAGGGGAAGGGGGAAAAAAAAATACAACTACCTCGAATGAACTAGAGAGAGAGTTTGTGATAGAATCCGTGAAGACCCTCATCTAAAAGAAGGGCAAAAACGGATGAGTTGTCTGCTGAGAAAACTTGTAATCACAAGGCTCATCAAGCCCCTTGACAGCTGAAAAATTGCAAGAGATACCACATATAAGACATCTGTTGGATTATAATAGGCACCACAGCGTAGATTCAGCCGACTGGCACAGCTCAAATGATGATGTATTGGCCATACTTTGCCATCTTCAAACAGGGCCGGAGCGAAAAACTAGCTCCATACATGAGCTGCCCACAGAGAAGAAACCCTTCTGCAGAGAAAATTACTCCAATAAAGACGTCCCAAGACGAAATGATTTTTTCTTGTTTTATCTTGGTTCAGGTAATATTGATGATACATCACCTTAATGGCTAATTGACTGTTGGACAGGTGAGTTAAGCATGGTTGGTCAAATTAACTCAGGTGAGTTCATCTACAGCAGGCAAGATAGGGGCATCCTTCTGCTACAACTACCTGCTGTCATTAGGACAGCTCAGCCATGTACACATCTTTAATTATGATAAAAGGTGGTTTTGAATGGGTGTTTTATCATAAAAAACATGCTAAATTAGCAGTCTAATCAATAAAAAGTTCATACAGCTGGAACAGCAGTTTGAGATCAAACAGCAATGACATAACAAGCAGATGAATTATAAGCACTATTAACACCTGTTTCCTTGTCCACATTGAACTTGGCTACATGTATGCATGGTCTTTGTCTTTTGTCTAAGCTGCAGTCAAGAAGTTTTGTATCTATATGCATGTCTGACCACCTCAGTTTTACAATAATTCAGAAACTGTCCATGGGTGTTAGGGCTAAAGGAATGTCGATTGACTGTCCAGCTGTGAAAGGTCTAATCTCAAAAGTAACACAGCAGTTTAGGAGAGGACATAACAAATCACCGATTTGCATTCTGTCACTCGGCTTTTCAAGTCAGAAAAACAGATTTAATTGAAGGGAACACACCTTATTGTCCAGTATGGTTAAGTCTCTCGCCTTGGTGACCAAGCCACTTGTTTAAGTGGACATAAAATTCAGATAACAAAATAACAGAACAAACCAGCAAGTCAAATAAAGCCATCAGAATGTACTGTCACGGACTGAGCCTTTCAAACCCCATAGAGCAGCCACTGCCATTAGCTTCTTCGCACACGCCACGTTTTCTTCAGCCAGGTTCTTTTAATAGACTCTGGACACCTGGCCATTGAATGGCGAGTCACATCAACAACCATGCTGTCAATTTATGTCTCTATACCTAAGAGCACAAGCCACTTTACTACGTCACTAAGGTTACTTTGGTTAGAATGGCATTATATGTACTTGTTTCATTCTGATCAATTTGCATGACAACAACCAGACTTTGCACACATCCAGTTCCATGTCAAATGCTCACAAGTTCAATCCCAGATTCAAACAACCGCATGCCAAATCAGTGCTATAATCCCCCCCCCACCTCCTTGAAAATCTATTTTAATAGCTTAATTTTAATACAAAACTCATCACATCCAATGAAACAGGAGACTTTATTGGGCCTATACTGATATGCAGTCACAAAACCAAGCATTCTAATTGGGCTCATACAGAATACAAACCAAAAGATAAATAATTTGTGATGATGAAAAATCTCTGTCCGAGCAGTCATGTAAGACCCACTTTAGAACCTCCTGTTATTAGTTGAAAGCCATGAGTGAAGTGTCTTCACCAGGGCAGAATACACTGGCTCCTGGAAAGCTTTCACTAACTGCTTCTCTCAGCCATTACCTATTCTCTGTGGGCACAGTCGCCAGTGTTTTTAGAGGGCAACAAAATGTGAATTTCCCAGCAAAACACTTCAGAGGAAAGCAAACTAGCCGACCACGTCTCATCTGGATCACGGAGGCAGTGATTTGAAATTCTGGTCCCTTTTTCAGGGAGATTTGGTGAGCTATCTGGGAACCCCAAACCACTCAACGATCTTTGTGTCTGGTTCAGTGTCTGCTGAAGACACAAACCACCGCATCACATCAACAAATCACGGAGGAACAAAAAAAAAAAAGTGAGCCACCAAGATCAGCCTCAAATTGCGTTAATGACACCTACATTGGCTTATACTTTCACAGTCTCTGAACACTATTATCAAAATTCCCTACTGTAGCTGTAACAAGTGCCTTGCTACTTCTTTTTGTTTTTAAAAGTGCTATCAATAAGGGAGTAGTGGCCAAAATAAATTAGATCATATGCTTCTAGAATTCGAACAGAGCGTACTGTATATGCCTAAAGATTTGTGTGAACGCCTAAGTTCTTGGAGGCTAGCGTACAGGCGAGATTTAAACCAGACAGTCCTGTCAAAATCAAAAGTAAATCTCCACAGCGAACCATGTGCTCAACATTCTCCACCATGTGTTAGTTTTCGGACCCTCTACGCTACAGCAAAAGCTCCTGTGCCACCACCTGCAGCCATGGAGAATGCTTGCCATGATAAATGTCTTTGTGATATTTGAGTGTTTTGTCACGCAGTTTTTGTCACGGTGAAAATCTCTTTTTAGTTACTATACTGCTTCTGCTTTTATAATGCACAAGATCACCCTAACATCACTCCTAATTGTCTGCTTTCAACTCCCCACCAATGTTACAGTATCACCAAGGTCGCAGTTCCTTTATACTGAAATAAACACCACAAAGGCTGATGCGAAATAAATGTATTAACTTCATTCCTCAAGCGGGAGAGCTGAAATAATTACTTTAATCTAGACTGTTTTGGGGCAATTTATATGTAGGCCTACATCTAGTTGTATACTGGGCAGTTCTATATAACTTCAAAGGAAAGAATCTCTGTACATGTCGGCCTATGTATTCTGTAAGATGGGTCAGAAGTTGGGGTCACATGACAACCCTTAATGGACGCCCAATGTTACAGCACTGGGGAAAAGGTCACATTTTGCCACTTCACTAGCGACTAGTAAGGCCTAGTTGTACAAAATGACACCACGGAAGCTCTGCAGAAATATTCAGACTATCTGGGAAGCTGAAAATTACACAAATCCAATGGATACAAGATCGCTGACAGCGATTCAAAAATAGACATTTTCCTATGCAATAACGCTGTGAGGACCATTTATTTCACCCATGCTGTTTGTTACTCACGTGGTCTCTAGATTCCGATTCGTCTTACAGAATACATGTATACATGTAGGCCTTTTCTTCGCCCTCTTTTACTCAATCAACTTCACATTTTCCAGGTGTATTACTGCATGGTGTCCCAAAATAGTGAAGTGTTGAGCATTTGAAAAAAAAAATGTGTTCTGCGGTACTGCGTACTTGGAAATTCGGAAGAAACGTCCTCCCTCTCTTGGAAAGTTGGGAGTACCATACTCTCTATGACAAAAAAACTTATCTGTAGCACTGTCTGTAGACTTGTTACAAGACATTTCAGATGTTACCTTAAAGTCAGACAATAAAGCTCAGAAGCAGCTTTGATCCAAGCAGCCCTAGTGAAAGATGCAGGGGAGGCGTTTACAGGAGCTAACAATTGGGTTTTTCGTCAGTTCGGATTGGACTGGGATTTCTCAGCAGGTCCTTTACTCCTTGTCTCTAATTGCAGCAATTTGTCTCTTCCTGGCCTTACAGGCCAGCGATATCTTACTTAATCACATTCTCATGTTCTCCTCTATCTAACAACCCGTTTCTAAGGTGGCTGCGCAATTTGATTACTCTAAGTTTGCCCGGAGACAAATATTTTTTGTATCTGTAACACAAGGGATGCTCTTTTTGGTCAGATTTGGACAGGCACTATGTTAATCGACCTCAAGAAGTTTGCCCATTACGCCAGGTACCTTCCAAAACACCAATTAAACGGCTCGACTTAATGGCTTTTATTAGATCTGTCAACTAATTCACAGATGAATTGCCCTAAATAAATACGGGTTATTTTTACAAGTCAATGCTGTGCATTCCGGCTGTTTCAAAGGGCTCCGCTTTGCTAGTGTTCAGAGACGGTGCTAAATAAACATGGCTGCCGGCAGGGCCTGTGTTACTGCCTCGTGCTTCTCCCCCCTTTCAGGGCGACGAGCAAACACAGGCTGAAAAGGCCGTTCAGCAATCTAGCACCTGCACCAGTTGTCACAGATAATGGGCGAGCTTTACTGTATCAACATTATGTGGGGGTCTATGTTATTGTTACCTGCTCCTCTATCCCACCCCTTTATTCTTCACTTAGCACATTAGCGGCCATAATCCAGTCAATTGGCGGAAAATATTGACACTATTGCCTATCAGTGGACAAATTATTTACATACGCCCAACACAAATTAGGTTTGCATTTGTGCAACTTTCTAAGACAGTATTTGAATAGGCTGCTCACCAAAGACTCGCCACATACCACCCTGGCTGCCTTTTCACTGCTTAGTGCCTTAGAGCTGAAGGGTCTCACAGTCAGCAGTGACTTCTGCCATGACCACACATTGACTACTTAAGTGTCATTCATACGTATTCACACATTTATCTAGACAATAGATAAAAATGTCAGTAAAAATATTAAGTAAAGGATGTGACTGCTTTTATTTTATAGTAACACCTCACTCATGAGTATTACATTGTTGTTTTTTTTACTTCCACATGTTCAGTGGGGTTTCTTTTTTTAAATGTCATAATATCTCTTGATGTATATTTGGATACAAATGCTGGACATTCTAAAGTGCTGATATCATAAATAAATTTTTTAAGCTTCCCAACATTTCTTGATAAGAAAAAAAATTCATAAGTATTACACTGTTGTTTTCTTTACTTCCAGATGTTCAGTGGGGTTTCTTTTTTCAAATGTTGTGATATCTGTTGATGTATATTTGGACACAAATGCTGGACATTCTGCTGGTATCAAAGCTTTTAAGCTTTCCAACATTTCTTGAAAACGAAAAAAAAAATCTTTTTACATTATGTTTAGTCTATCATTCAACTTATTTGTTTGATTGGTGTTTTATGCCATACTAATTATGGTGGTGGGGGTGAGGGGGTGGGAATCAGTCACAGATTCATTCATAGAAGGGCCTTGTTTCTTTTTTTCTTGTTTAAGAGATTCCCCTGAAAATCTCCCTATAGCACCTTTGGGTATGAGAATCTTAAGATAAGCCATCAGGAGCACGAAAAGCAATAAATCATCCGACTTATACTTGACACTTTTAAAAAAAGCAAAATCCAGTGAGGAAGCCTATGAAGCCCAATCAGAAGAGTTCTTGGTGACATTTACTCAATCTGCAGGAAAGAACACTGCTGAAAGCCAGCAGCTGATTAAAAAGCTTTTCCAAATCACTTCTTCCAATCAAACTGCCAGGGCACCTGTAAGGTATCTGTTGATTCAATGTGCAATGAGCGACACTGTTACCCACGCAACGCCCCATCACAACAAGAGATGACAATGTGGGTAGCCCAACTGAGAACAGGTGATGAAGGCTCAGTGACTTAAGACACAAGAACTTTCAAACCTAGTGGAGTTTTTTTATAGTTCAGATTTCACCAAACCTTTCAAAAAAAAAAAGGATAGAAAAAGCTTTGTTTCAAAAAAGCTCCATTTTAAAACCTATTCATTGTCTGTATTTTGGGCTGGGACTGTCCTCATAATTTGTTAGCCTGGTCAACCTGGAGGTCTTCCTATCTCTTAGCTCAGTGTTTCCTCACCATCCTTATCTTGAATTCCACTTGGTCAAACTCTAATACCCTTCCCTGCTTTATCCTTTACCCCGATTACCATTTGTCTCCTATACATGAGACTTTAGGAGCTTCTCAGCAATTAAGCTGGCATTTGAGTTCATGGAAAGGCGGCGCACGTTAATACAGCCAGCAAATATTCCGTTTGTTTGTAAGCCTAGCTCTGTAACCAAATAGCAGACAGCCTCTAGGTCCAGCAGCCCACTGATTTAATTTTCCCTTCCCAGTGATAATGGCCTTAATTTCTTCCCCCAAACCTTGCATTTTGCAAATTGCCCTGAAATGGCAATTCAGCCAGATAAAGAAGAGAAGAAAAAAAAAATCAGACAGTGGATAAAGCGGCACATTACATTTGCCTAATCCAAGTTCTATTTTATTCTATTAGGAAAAGCTACCACTCCAATTTTATGCTTATCCAAGACTTCCCATCCCTGCACAGCAAACACAAAACCAATTTGGTAAGCCTCTAGTTCTCTCTTCCTCACACAAAATTAAATCTTCCTTTGCTCACCTTCTGGATTCAATTTCCTTTAGTATTTTCTTCTGTTTGTATTATAAAACATAATTACCTCACTTGGGGAAACTAAATGTCTTAGTTTTTCCTCAAACCTGTGAAAAATTGATGAGCATATTATCTGGCGCAAAGAGAGTGAGAGAGAGATATCACAGCTGTCTTGAACTGAAGGGAGATATGACAAAATGTGTCAGTGGTCACACCTCTGTGCCACCAGGCAAAGCCAGTGTACTGTTACTGCTTCATCAGTGTGAAGTATGAATATCCAAGGTTCAGCTCCAAACAATACTTAACAAAATGCAGTCGTCATTGCACATTTTTGCTATCAACGCCAGCATCCATTTTCAGAAGAAAATGATGATATCCATTGACAATTTTTGGTAATAAATCTTGTATAGTGTTCAAATGTTCCCATGGACACCTGACTTTAAAATCAAAACAATGTCCATAGAAAACGAAGAAAATTTTCAAAATATTTACAAAAATCATAAAAACACCAAAGAGGTTTGGCAAACAATATTACATTCCTTTCTCCAGCACTGATTTTCGTTGCTAATATCCGTTCCAGTTTTTGACAACTGTAATTTCGATGACAGGCCTAATGAAGAAATCTTCAGATTTTTACAGGTTTCCCGGTCTAGGGACCAAATTAGGATGTACACGTAGATTAGAACTGTGAATGGAAGATTGGATTAATAATTCCTCTGACAAGGGTTCTGATGAGGTGTCTATGTCACAGGTTGTTCAGGGTATGCAATGAGACACCCCAGTTTCTATCTGTCACCAGAGCAGCACTAGTAGGGTTTCACCTCCCTGATGTTTTACCTTAATTTGTGTCTTTTTTTGTTTTAGTCTGAGTGCAGTTTGCCCCTTACCTTTTTCACTTTTCCTTACACTCCTCCACATTTTTGGCCCCTCTTGGACTGTGCTAGGGGCTCCAAAATCGATAGTTCTACAGCAATGTCTGGTGCCCCAAGGGATGGCCTCACCCAGGGAGCACTGTCTCAATTAGAATAACCCTAATGCAGTAAGGGAACAAAGGGGAGTTTAAAAAGGGCTATTGTGGGAAGGGGAAAAGGGGCGATTGGGTCTCCAGGAGATACGGGTATCAGTATGACTTGGCCTGATGTCTTCCTATGTTAAAACTATCCCGGAGAACAGCGGGTAAACCAGGTTAACCTTTGCTGCCCTGGGAAATAGGTAATCGAGATTTGAGGGCTATGAATAGCCAGCCAAATGTGTCGCATATGGGAGGGTAAAATTCAATGAGAGTTTGTCGGGCCACCTGGGGATTTTTGCGGGCAAACTGTCAAAAGCATGCTTCAGCTAGAGTTTTTCCCATCACTAGGGTCATCACAGAATGCAAATTGTTTTAGCAATCATGGCTTTTGGAAGATTATGTATTGAGGCAAGCTCTGAGGCATAGGTGAGAAAAAGCCGGCAGACTTGGTGAAATCAGTCTGGACTAAATTCCCACAGCAGCCTCAGATACTCTAACAATTTGACGCTGATGCAGTCATGGTTGGAGGCCATGCTGACATGCTTTCGCTAAAAGTGACAGAAAATGCCAGCTCAGTTTTAATAAAAGCTTTCAAGAATCCACTGATCTGGGGAGGATAAGAGTCCATGCATGCTCATCCCTCCCTCTCCCTGTTCCTCCACCATTCTCTCCCCACTACTTCAATTACAACCATAGTAAAACACACCCAAAATAGTAAAGTTATAGTTCCATAAGGTAGGGTTACATGTATCTCTGAGCCAGTGAAAACAATAAGGTTAAAATTATCAATTCATGTACATATATTATACATGATAGAGTTATCGATATATATATATATATTTGTAAATAATGTGATTTTCAAGCTTTTTGCATGTTAATATTGTATTTCTCTAAGAAAATCCTTGGCACATTACTCCGTCTACATTAATACAGTTAATATAATGTCAATTTGCATTCCGTGATGATCCAATCATTGACGTCCAAAATTTGAATTTTCTATGCAAGAAGGATGAGGAACCAAATTAAACAGTGTTGGGAACCTCAAACCAATAAGTACATATCAGCTTGGAGCCTTGCTGAGTGTCTGCTCAAAAACTGCTGAAATTAAAATTCAGGTATGAAGCCCAGCAAGTAATCTTCTGTTAAACCATCGAGACAAAAATGGACTGTCAGTGATACAGATGTAAGTGTAGAAAATTAAGAAGCTGATAAAATGGTTACGATGCTAGCTTTAGGATTACAAGGGAACAGGCTTGGAGGGCTTTGTAAGATCCTGATTTGATGAATCGAGCCAAACTGTTCGCTTGTCAAGGTGTCCAGGCTTCTTGACAAGAAGTCCCAAAGAGATGGCTCAGCCTTGAAGATCAGAATGTAGGGAATGCTGGAAGATCAGCTCTGACTGACTGTGGTGTATAAAACTGAACCAATGCTGAAGTATTAGCCTGGTAAAAACCCTCCTCAGATAATACAGGAGTTTACCAGGCAAGATTGGCCTCTATCAGTGAAACTGTCAGAGACTTGTCTGTCAGAGTCAATCCAGCATTTACACACTACAGCTTCCAAATCTGGCAGACCAATAGCAGCGCAGAGATAAGCTAGACAACTGCCTCTCCCCACAGCAGGCTGAAATTTCAGCCTGTCATTCATATAGAACTATCTCATTAGCAGCTACCACAACAAGACTTTCCTCCCAAACATCATTTTTCATTTTCTCCCCTCATTTTTTCCCAAAACCCAACACTATTTTTGTCGCAGCTTCAAAGCTACACTAGTAATTGCACGTCTTGTTGAGCTGTTTTTTCATGCAAGTATCAACTTGCAGCAGTAAGATACACTTTGCTATGGCTTCCTTATTCCAAACCTTAACAATGTTTATCACGTCCACTTTGTGGTTAGTTTTTACCATCCCGAAAGTCTAGCACATAAACTCTTCCAGCTATTGTTATTTCAAAAATGCTACATTTCACCACAAGATAAAAACTAAATTTTACACTGAGCACTTTGTGATAAGATTGGAATTTGTGTTTCATTATTTTTTTTTTACATGTCATTTAAAACATTTTGTGAAAATTCACCGAAAAAAATTTACTGAAGGGCAAATGAAAACACTTTATTTCCACAAATACTATGATCTGTTTAAGAGTCATTAGGAGGTACTTTTACTGCTTACTTTCACTAGAATTACTACCCCCTTAACGTAAATATAATTTATGGAAAAGTACAATGTTCTGCTACCTGACTTTTGACATTTTTATATGCCACAAATTTTGGCCCCCACAAAAACATACATGACGATCTGTACACCAGCACCCAGAATTGGGCAGAGTCATTTACCCAAAAATGGATTCGGCTCAAATCAAGGTTGGCATTCAGCAGTGTCCTCCACAGATAAATTGGCAATATCAGATATTCACAGAGCGAGATTTGAGGCTGAGCCCTTCTTGACAGAATATGTAATCCGGCGATATCTGACAGGGATGGAACTGTCCCTCACAACTATACATGCTCGAGAGGGGATACAAGGGCGAAGTGAAAATTAATGGCCCCCCTTCTATGAGTCATGGGCAATAAGGGGCAGAGATTCAATAACTACCCTTTGAAATATCCCCATCTTGTCAAAGAGAAACTCTCATTTGCATATGAGAGATTGGACTCATCTCACAGAACCTTATGCATTCCTTTGCCATGGCAACTAAGACTTTTTGCACCAAAATTTTAAAAATATTGGATCTACGGACATGGCTTGTGGCTGAGATTGGGACCGTCCTCAGGGAATCTGGCAAGTTCCGCCAACTTAAGCTTCTCCTGGATAGACAAAAATGATATGGAAATGTTTAGATAGTTTTTTCCCCAGCCATCTGGATCCATTGAGAGTTGGGTATTGTGAACACCAATCCAACCCCTGACATCTCAATATGCCAGAGCTTTGATAGCGTAGCTATGCTGTCTTTTACTACCTCCTCTCATTTGACTCTTGGTTTTTTTTTAATTTTTCTTTTTTTGTACATTACACGATAACACACCAATATTCTTCTCCACAAAAAAAAGAGCGGGAAAACCATCACTAAAATCTATCCCAGCATAGTTGTTTTTCTAAAGGAGGAGGAGCGAACATATCCCCCAACGGGCTGATAATGGCTGCAGTAAAAGGCCAAAAATTTATTCAAACAGTGGCGATGAATCTCCAATTAGCAATAACTAACACTATTTCAAAATGTTCCAGAAAAAAAAAAATAACTGTGTTTGAGAATGTATATCTTCTAGATATACAACATCAAAAATTGTATTACCATTATCTATAATCTCTCTGTTATGCAGCAGCCAGTTGTGCTATCCATGCAAAGAAAATAAAAATATAAGAAAAGCTGAAAATAAAATTCTTCGTAATTACAAACATCCTGTTATACAATTTACCCTAAACGAATAAAAATCTAGTTCATATTAAAATATATTGAAAGAAAACAGTTGAAGTCAAACTCACTGTTAAATGTTGAAAAAGCCATGCTCTCATTATGTTGGTGGCTACTTTTGGAAAAATGCCCCGTTTTTTCTGTCGTTTTGGATTTCGTTCATCTGTATCTTCATCTGCTGTGCCTTCCCCAGAACCTACACTATTGTCCAAGCCATCGCCTGAAAAACATTAAAAAACATTGACAAATGGTTTGTGTACATAACAACAACAACAAAGCTGACAATCAATACACCTGTGCAGAAAACAAAAGACTCACCCTCACAACAAAAAATTCTCCAATAAAAATCACCTGAGATCTCCATGATATCATATCATATACCATATCAATAAATTTTTCCATACAATCTTGCACTTTTAATAATAATCCGGATTAATGTGCACAAATTAAGCAGATAATGAGAGAGAGCTGAAGGGTGTAAGTGATATTCAGTCCTGACACCTCTTGTACAGACAAAGCCCTTTGTGGCAGACAATAGCTCAGTGTTGCAGACCTGTAGTTCATAATTAGTCATTATCAGGTAGAGAGGAGGGGACGGGCATGTTAATCCCTGGTCACCCTAACAGACAAGGGTCGTGGTCCAATAACAGGATCAGGTTAAGGGGATCATGCAGAGACATGACAGTATCACTCCCTTCCTCTACCTGCGATTAGCTGGTTAATTAATAAGTACCTGTTAAATAGCTTACCTCGCCAATAAGCTTTAGAGGGTTAATTTTTAAAGGTCATAGAGTGTAGTCTGTGATTATGTAAAATTTTAGTGAGAATAGCTTACCAAATTTACAATGTACAGGTATCCAAAATGCAAATAATGTTTGGTGTTTGACAGTTTTCTTGATATAATTACAATTCATGATTCACTAATAAATGAGTTATCAACCATAGGCTACACATAGTTGTTGTGTGGTATATCACAAACTAGCTTCTAAATATCACTCAACAGAAGTGATCAAAATTTATAATTGATTGTGTTATTATTTTTCGATGGCTTGTGAGATGAATTGTTAGAGTTGCCAAGAGATGTGCAGGAAGTATATTCTGTACAACAGAGTCCAATGTAGCTCTGTGTGTCTGAAGATAGTAAATCAGACAATATTGGGATAGAGTGGAAATTAGAGAACAATGGCTCTGACAAGGGAAGATGTGAAAAGTCATCACATTAGACAGACAGACGAACAGACAGGCAGCGACAAGCTGTCAATGAGAACAGCTGAGGGGCATGATTTAGGGAGAGTCAGACACAAGATGACAGCCATACAGGTAGTCTCAATAAATCTCTATGGTATGGTGTCAGCTATGACAGTAGGGGTAGCCCTCATGCATGTTCCCTGTTCCCTCATGTCCTATCCATCACAAAACCCCTGCTCATGTCTGACAGACTTAACCTCAGAGCTTGGCCGCAGTTATCTCCCCTTCCAAGCTACAAGAACACTCTTTCAGACTGGTATACAGAACATCACAAATGCATGATCTGCTTATAACATGGGTGTACATTGTAGGCATGTTTTCTTCCCCTCTACCCTTCAGTCCTTTATCCTCTTCCTGCCTACTTGCTAGATGAAGTTTTAATTTTGTGGCAAGTCTGTGCAGTTGTTTTGATAAATGTGGCAGGAGCTGACAGCGCAGCACTGGTCCCAAAACCAGCGAGTTTTCTTCCATAGTTTATAGCTGGTAATTACAGTTCTACTGCTGAGTTTACTTATCAGGGATGGCAAGTATTTCTACAGAATCTGTTGTTTATGTGAAAACTGTAGCCCAAGCCAAATGATCGAGGGAGGGCAGAGAGAGAGAGAGAGAGAGAGACTGACACTAGGGTGTATGGAAAGCTATGACACCACCCCCACACACCACCCCCACACTCCACCACATAGGCCACATGCACATTAATATTTCCCCCATGTTTTTCTCTGCGGCTATAAGATTTGGTTACTCAGCCAAAGGAAACATCAGTTTTAATTGCTGACTGCTGCTCGTCATGCTTTAATAGACTGCAACAAACAAGACAGTGGTGTTTTCGCTGGCCCAGGTAGTCGTGTTCATGATCGGGCCCTAAACCGCCTTTCGTAAAGCCCTCGAACTGCCCCGGGCAAGACAAAAAATGGAGGTCACATGGATTGTGATGTTCCATTTGATAACTGTCTATACCTTAGGCACTCTTATGAACGGGCAAACAGAGGGGTTACTCGCTCGACTGGTTTTCAATGAAAAATGGTGGCCTGCGAATTAATAGGAATCCACTCCAATTGCCCAGAGCTTGAAAAGGGCCATACCATCAAAGTTAACAAAAAAATATATATAAAAAGGATTGTGAATCACAACTAATAGCGTAGCAATTTTTTTTTTACCTGCTTCTTTTCCTCATTACCTTCTGTTTGTATCGTTAGTGTCTAATGCATACCATTAAATAAATAACATTTAATAACGAGTGGCATCATTTTTCCCTTACTGATAATGAAATCATGAACACGGCAGGCAGTTAACTGATTCTCTTGGAGGAAATAATTATCTACCATTTAGCAGGTTAATTGGCTCTACACAAAATGTAGCTACATCTGGAGGAAATAATATGTGCCGATTTTCCTATTACTGACAACTCGATGTCCACTGACTATAACGTGATGGGCCTACTACTGGTTTCATCAAGCAGAAATGCCCTTGTGAACATTTTCAGGTTAAAATGTTTTATATGTTACATCAAGCGATGTTGCCCATGACAAGGGTCTCAGTTTTAACATCAAAAATGATCTCTAAAATTAAGAAAGAAAACACACACACACACACAAAAACAACAAAAATACAAAGAAAAGGTTTGCAGCTGGGTCAATTGTGTCAGCAACAATGATTGCTAATTAAATTTCAAATCACTACAGGGGATTGTGAACTGGTTTTGATGTGAAATAACACCAAAAAGTAATTTCAGTCACCACAGGTACATGCAGTTTACTTATATTCATGGGCACTGCATGATGTAGACGTACTCGTACTGTGAAGTTACAGATAAATATTTTTCTTGTGGTTAATCATGTCAAGACATTTTTGTGTGAATTCTATATAAGAGTCTAAAGATTTGCAAAATACATATGTACTACATGGCAGTATAGGTAACAAAAAATAGCAACACCAACAACAACAAAAAAATAAAAAAAAAATAAAAGTACTTTGTCTGCCTAGAACCTTTCAAAATTTCAATCAAATCAATCTACAGGGATCAAACATATACCTGCATATGGAAGTGCCTCCTAACACTTAGCACTTACAACTCATTCCCATTGAGAGTTTCTGTTGGTACAAGATTAACACACTTTGATGGCTTGAATATGGCCTATGCCAGTTCTTCACCCTGGAGAGTTGTAGGGGGGTGGCAGCTGTTTTGTCTGGGTACATTGTAAATAGCATTTTAATTTACTGTTTCCATTCAGCTGACCCTTGTGAATCACAGGTAGTTCAAATTACTTCAGAGTTACTCAGGCTGCAATAACTAAGATCCCATCGCCAGTTAATGTCCCCTCCCACAAAAAATACCCCGAAAATTAATTTTTCTATGTCAAAGGGCATGTGTAAATTCTGCACTACACAATCTGTGATTTATTATGCGACGGAAAGGCTATGTATACAAGTCTAGTCAGGGGGCCTCTATTCAGGCGTATAGTAGCCTCTTTATAAGACAGGTAGATATACCATGCAGCTTCTGTCATTAGGCAAAAAACCTGAAGCGTGAAGCAATCCCCAGGGGGTGGAGAAAACCCCTGCGCTGTCTTCAGGGGGAGAGAAAATAAGCAATGTTAGGCTGAGGTTCTTTTCAAAGGCTCTGTTTTTTCTGTGTAGGGACAAACTATTTCTTTGTGGTCATTGGCCCAGACCAGTAACATTCTACCCAGGCAGTCATGTGTTAACATTAAGCTACTATTCCCGCTATCTACAGTATTCAATGGATACCCAGTTTCATTCATCTACCCACAATAGATTTCCTATCTTCTCCAATAAATATATGCTTGTGTATATGGGTTAAGTTATACTCTAGAGCTAGAGGAACAACATGGGAGTGCTTGGCCTTCAATAGCACACAGCGCTATCCCTACATATACACAGACCTGATGTAATCCACTCCTTAATCCTACCTGGGACTAACACATTTTTTTTAGGAGGATCTGTTTGATGTTTAATTACATGAAGGTACATTTACTCAGCATTGGTGTATGCAACCAAGTGCATGGTTTGATACATGCATGTACATATACTTATACTTGTAATATCAGAGTTCTCTATAAAAATTAAGTGGGGTGGGGGGATTGTGAAAGTTTAAATCTGGTGTAAACATACTACTAGTTAAATCATACATCTTGATTATATATGTTTCTATTTCAGAATTTTATGCACCATTTCATAGTATACTTAAACAGAAATATGGACACAAATGTCCTAATAACACACTTTGACTGGTCACTTTCCTATGTGGGAATTTAAGTCAGAAATATTATGGAAAATATGTCCCATTACAAGCCTTAAAATTATAGTGGCCAGAACCCATGGTGATATTTACCATGATGAAAGTCAATTAGAAATTTGACAACAAGAAAATTTATTCTTTACATCGAAAGAGTTTGAGCAATCAAATCTTTATCAGGTATCACAGCAGCTTAGGATACTTCCTTGTTTATATGTACTAACATGCTCCAACTCTGTAGTTACCATTGTACAACCAGGAAGTCGCTGCGCCTTACAACATATAATTCACCCACAGATTATTACTGCTGACACATGATAAAGATCAGCATTATCTTCATTGTTTATGCAAGTCGATGTTTAAGAATAAATAGACATCAAGCCAAAGATTATGGTGGAGGTGATGAAGGTCTCCTGTTTTATAAAAATAAAAAAAAGCAATTTTTACAGATAAATTTTACAAACATCTAAACCCAAATGATAAATTCTAATAAACAATAAGGTACATATAATAATAACCCTTAAAACTTTTTTAAAAAATTTTAAAATTGCAAATTTTTGCTGAAGACAGGATTAAAACAATTTTTAACATGAAAAAAATTAACAAATGAACAGAATACCTATTTTGCCACATGTTCTTTTCATCAAGTCTGTTATCCTTCAAAATTGACTAAACAGCTATTTTAAAGCACTATGTATTTTGAAATCTAAGACAAGCCAGATTTATTAATGTTGAACACAAGAATAACTACCTGTATGTCAGACAACGCTAATGTTGTCTGTATTCAGGGGCACAAGTAAATGTAGAGAGGCTGTATGGATAAGACATGCGTATGTATTACTATTCATAATTCACACTAATGGCTGCTCTATGACTTATGATATCAACAAGCCTTCTCTTGTAATCCAATCATTTGAATACAACAACTTTACCTCATGCTTAAAGCTGAAGAAAAGTTCCTTTGATCTTCTAACGAACATGATAAAGAGTTTTTACCCTTGCAGGTATGTCATATTTAATGTAGCAGAGCAAAGGTTGACATAATAGACAGGGCAAACTAAATGCAGATGTCCACTGTAATATACTCTACTTTCTAATAATAGGCCAGTTAATGATTCTTTTTTACGAATGACAAGGGTTTTTATCAGAACAAAATTTAACGATGGTAAAGCGTTTTTAAATTCATTAATTTCCAGTAAATAAGAAAGTTACTTGATTAGAAATTAACTTCTCTCAAAACTATTTCAAAAAAAAAAAATTTTTTTTTTCTCCAGTGACTATTGCTATCGTGATCTAAGATCATATCAACACATAAATCTCAAAGACATATTTCACAAAATAATCACTCAAAATTTTCTATTTCTTATATCATATAACTATAAAAACAATATTGCAACATAATGGAGCATTTCTCTAAATGAACCTTGATATTTAATGTATGTCTTGGAGAGAAAATTAAGGCATACTGCAGCAAATCAATACCAGATGTAAATAAAGATCATTTCTTCCACTGTATTGGACTTAGAAAAAGGCAGTTACATAAAGAGTAGACATTACATGGATTTATTCTGTATATTGTTGTACGACTGATGTAGATCTAACCCACAGAAGGCACAGCTTAATTAAAGATTTTAACAGAAATGAACAAGCGATAGGATATACAGATGAAAGAGCTTGTTTTCCAGCCTCGGTACCACTTATGGCTTCTATACAATTATACTGTCATGCACTTTCTACATCACTGCCATTTTCCAACCAAAATATATATAAGAAGCCGTAACAAAAGCGATCAGCGTTAAGCATTTAACAAAAGTAACAATTCAGTTTATGCTGCGTCCGGGTTAGTGGTTAGAGAGACAACTACAATGTTTCCATTCATGACCAACTCCACAGCTTGGATGATGGTTTTGTTTTCTGCTCAGTCTGGATTGTCCACTGAGATAGCATTGTTGTGAGAGAGAGGGAGAGAGAGTAGACATCTGCAGCCTTAAGTCTGCCCCACAACTGATAAGATCTGAACTGGACTGCCATTACAGGCCTATAATGAGGGTATTAAACCAGAGCAAAGGCTAATAATGCTTGTTCCCTGTACTCTGACCCCTCACAATGTGCCCTAGCCCCTCTAGCCCCCTCCCCACCACCCCACAACCTCACCTTAAACATCTGTCTGAAGGTGTAGTGCCCCAACCCCCATCTAAAATCAAACTCAACATGTACACCCTTTTTGCCAACTTTTTGTCATTCAGAGAACAGTTTCTCTTGAGGTAATAATCGAGTGTTTAAACTAGCTAAATACAGCCTTGTGTCATACCAGACAGGGTTGTCTGAAAGGCTACAGAATACAGCAGCAAGGTTGAGACAAAAAGAGGATAATATGGCCGGAACAATTTCTCCCTTGGCAATTAGAAGCTGGTGGAGAGGGACCTTAACATTGTTCTGGAGCAGTTTTCTGGACATGCGAGGCCTTCCTGGTAATAAGATATCTGCCTGTTCACAAGATTTATTCTTCAAAACAGCTGACAGAAGATAATGCACACCAGGGTTTTCCACAGTATAATGTTACAGAATTCTTATGAGTTTTCCAGTCCAGCTGAGGGTCCCCATTTCCAAGAGTCCTTCACCTTGTTCCCAATCTTTAAGGAATCTTGGGAGAAAGGGAGGAGGGTGTGCTGGGCACAGCTTAGTGGGGTCACATTTGCCCCCCCAACGCTCTGCCACAATCCACCTGGCTGTGCATTCTAGCTCCCAAGGAAAAACCAGGGAGCTGTCGACTCCAATTGGGCAATTCATTTATCACTAAGTCCAGCCATAGCCCTTCTCGGAGGCCTGCCCAACTGCTAGTCTAACCTCCTCTCCAGTACGGTCAGCACAATTAAACAAGGCTAGGCCATCGCTAAGACACCCTGCTGTTACTAAATCTTTTTTAACCCACTCACAACCTTTTTTTCTTCTTTCTCCCCTTCTTCTCCCTGGCCACCACCATGAGAGCAAAGATGAGAAAATTAAAAAAAAGTAGATCTGAAAAGATTTTGCCAAGCAGCCAAGCTTGAATTGAAAATTGAATTTGCTGGGGTAAAGATGTTATCTGTGTGTCTCCTCAGTGTGCTTCCCTCCTGGGTCTTTACCCTGTATACTTGTAGGGGGAATCCCACAAAGACAAGTCCCTGCCCTGGCCTAACATACACCCACTTACATACACAACGTCTTAGGACGCTTTATAACTAAAACGGCCACAACAAGTTTAACAAGTTCTGGCTACTTTAGAAAGAAAAAAAAATACCCACATTATGTGATGAGTTTGAGTCATATCTGTTTTAAAAAAAACATACCCATTTTAGCGCGATAATATACCACTAATTCTTGTAAATGGATTAAATTAGGCGGGGCAATCAGTCGTGAAACTTTGAGATAACAGAAAATATGAAATCTCAAGATTGAGTGCAGCAGAAACAAGATCGTGAGCTGTGACAATTGGTTGGTATTAAAGACTGGGCCTCCAAGCAAAATGCAGTAAAAATCATATAATTTGAAAAATTTGCGAATTGGTCTGGAGCGGAAAGCCCTCCATATCCTCTTAGCTGACAGAACCATCTGTGGGCTGAAACCACATGAAAACAGCCTGGTCCACTCGGAAACCTGTCATTGTTCAGGGCCAATTCCCTGGGCAGGCCTGTTGTGACAGGCCAGTGGACCCAGCCACACTTCATGTGCTAAGATAGTAAACGCCACAAATTCTCTGCACACAAACACAATGGGGATGAGCAGGGGACAACAACAGGGGCCCATTGTCCTGCCACAGGATGAGTTTAACTACAGAGGGAGAATTCGGCTCTTCACTCGTAATTACCTTCCCCTGAGAAATCCTTGTCGCCCTGACACAGACTGCGAGCCACGCTCTCACAGCTAGAAACTACATCATCTGCACTCCTATGTAGCTCACATTTCAATGTTTCCTCTCACAGTAACTTGGTTTTCTACGACTTAGCTGGCTTCACAGTTATACATACAAAAGCTTGATAATTTTTGCCAACATCAAAACAGATTATTTCACACTAAACTAAAGTGGTAAAGTTTTTTGGGTATGAAAAGGGATTATTTTTTTTTTTCTTGCCCCAAAAGTTTCATCTGCTTTGTTCCACCAACAAGCCAACAGCTTGAGTAATCAGGGAAATCTAAAACTCATAAAACAAGTCTGAAGGATTTTTATCTGCTCATTTCAGAGAGAAATGTTTTATCAGAGATTCCCAAATGGACAGAAATATGTGTCATATCCACGGATAATTTAAAATTTGGAATAATTCTTCTATTAAGGTGCAGAAATTTACAATTCTGGATTTCCTAGCATCAATTTACCCTCAGTCAGCAAAATCCCACGAAGTAAGTTACAATTGGCAATAAAACAGAAATTCTGATTGTATCAGAACATTGGAGACGCTTTCAAAATTTGAATTTCAAATCAGGAAGAAGAATTGTTATTTGTACAATGGGAAGTGACAGTCAGCATGAGTATTGCAGCATAATCAAACTTGCTCGGCTATTGCTTGGCCAACAGAGTGTACTTACCAAACACAAGTGTGTGCAGCCCAGAAAACATCACCAGTACTCCAGTTCACAAAGGAGAAGGATTTAAGATGTGATCTGACTTACGATAACTAATGTAATACAAAAAATATTTTTTACTGTGAAAATTTTGAAGTAAATATTAAACTTAAACTCTAAATCAAAACACTGGCTTCATTGACGTGCTGTGGAAAAATCACAGATTGGAATATAAATTAACACATACAGTAATGTTCCTCTGGACAGGCATGAACTGCGCTGTTTCTCCTTTAATAGGTAAGCTTTATGAAATATATAAAATAAACTCATGTGTTTGTAGTGCAATGTGAAGTACCTAAGATAAAACCCAAGGGCTGCCCAGCAGCTATCAAACATTACAAATGTACCGACCTAAAGCAGTCTATGTACACTGTACAATCTGAACACTCTATTTTTAGGGTTCTTTGCTCCATAAATACATTCCTTCTTGAAAATATAATATGCAAACCACTGAAATAAAATATATGAATATATTATATTAAAGTTGGTGAACTGTCAGCACTCTTCTTTTTTTTGTAAAAAATATAACTAAAATTACATGTAGATGTATGGAGATGCAAACATAATCTGCCAAGGAAAGTATATATATATATATATATATATATATATATATATATATATATATATATCTATATATATGTGTGTGTGTAGGAATATATATATATATATATATATATATATATATATATATATATATATATAGGTAATGTTATACAATAGGTAATAGGTATGTATATACCTATATATATATATATGTACATGGTAATAAAGAACTAGTTAGCTCAAGTTAGCTTCCTTGTGGGAATACTTGAGTATAGGAGAATGAACCCAAGACTCAGGGTTAAAGTGCATTTTGCAATGAACAAAATGTAGGCTAGATGTAAGCAGGTCAAAATTAATCTAAATCGATAATGATAAAGTTATAAAGTTGTACACATACAATAGACTGTAAATCAATCAAGCTGTAAAATCATGTTACATTTCGCTGTGTATATTGTTACTGAAAATATGCTGACAAGAAGAGATGGATGTTTTAACGTCGAGCTCCTGTAAAAGATAAACTATTATTGTCAGTAAGGATAGCTAGTTAGTCAAGATTAGCCGTCATACAGAAAAAATGGTAGTGGGGTAAAAAGTGTGCGAGCAACCAGATGATGTATTTAGAAGTCTCCTAAACAGCAAGTTTGTAGAACCAGTGACGAATGATAGATGTCTTCATACATCAACCTAGCCTGGCTGGGGTAAAGTAATAAATGACATATCATATTGGATTTGAAAGGAAAACCTAGGTGTGATTAAAGGCAGCAACATGTTGACTAGCCAGTTTCTTCATCTCATTTGACCTGCATAATTTACTATGACATGTTCAATGAAAAAGAAAAAGAGGGGGAGACAGAGAGAGAGGGTGAGGGGTGTACGGGTTAACTTGCAAACAATACATCACTCATCTCAAATAGATCCCTGAACCTTTTTGATATCCTGACTTATAACAGTCTGGTGGAGTAACCTACAGGCATGTACATGTATAAGTACACCTCACTCTCACTTAGCTTTGGCCTAGGGTTGGCTTAATATACAACATTGCTTTCTGATATACCATGGATCGCAGACTGGATCATGCCACGCCCACTTACCAGGTTTATTAAATCTGGCCCCTGCCCCCTCCCCCTTGGGCTTTACACTCCTGGCAGCAGGGTTTTATCTGTCATCGGCGGTTAGATCTGTCATATAGCGGCCCATCAAGGACTCATCAGACTGTCTTCTCTATGACAGATATACCAGGCTGTCTACAGCTCCTGTCCTACACCCCTAATAACATCCATCATACCAACACAACGCTACAAATTCCACCCAACTTCTTGCACATCGGCTGCTTGTCAACCTGTCACATTTCTTCATTGGGGTCTTTCTTTTGTCACTACGTTTACGATTTGTTACAAACCTGCCAATTTTCATTTTTGAGCCAATACGTTTTTCCTCTGCTGATTTATCTAATTTTGATCGCAAATTAAATTTTCTCGATGCTTGCGCTGCGAGGAGATGAGACTAAAGTCACCTTTGTTGTGTCGACGTTTTTACAACTCCTGGTATCGGTGGACAGGTCAAGGATGTGGTGGAATTGTCTTTAATGTCGGCAGAGCGGTTTGTTTTCAGCAAATTGAAAACGTCCAGCGGAGAAGATGTATTAAATGCGGCTGAATGGAAGAGATAGGAATAATACAAATTGAATCTCCCCACATCCTTAATGAACCACAACAAACGACCTCTACTTTATTAAGTGATCTAAAGTGTTTTCACCTTTTTACTTTATTAGAGCGTCTCTGGAGAGCACGTAGGTCACCGTTAGTGTCAGGCATGATGGACAGCTGATCAACTCAACACTCACCCCACAATCTTTCAAATTTTCTTCATTTGCATAGTTGTCCTATCTCTAGTGAGCGCTGGCTAACTGCTTCTGGGAGAACAATAACTTTGAAAGCTCTGGTCAGAAAACAGACTTCACAGCTGTGGGTGGGTGCATGAGTGTGCCAGTGTATGATTGATAGATCATTAAACCCTGAGGCAAAGTAACACTTATAAAATTTGATTGTGCAGACAAAAGTTGATATCCATATTATCATGCACGAACCTTCAACCTCCCAGTCTCCTATCTTATCTTTGATAAAATAATAGGGATTAAGTCTCAAAATAGATGAGAATTACCAAAAAAACAGAGTATATATGTACATCTACTAAGCAGGTACACATTATAATGAAAATATTTAAATGCCTCTGCTGCTTTGTATTATACATTTAACATGTAATCTATGTAGTCTAAAAATCTGATTTTTTTATTTTTTTATTTTAAATTTTGGAAAAATATACAATTTCTGAGAAGAACCTATATATACCCTTGTGATAAAATAATCAACATGCATGCTCAGAACAGTTCAAATGTACATGAAAATATCAGAAGAATGTTGAAAACAAAACGTACCTTTATTGAGTCTGACTATGAACAGGCAGTAATGAACTGAAGTGTGATGTAGGAAATCTATCAATCCAATGCTTTCTACAGCTTATCACGAACAAGTTTTTTTCCTTCTTAAACTTACTCAAAAGCATGCAACTGTTCACCTATGTCTGATAAAAGAAGAAAGAAATTCTACATGTACAGTCTAAACAGAAAGATTTCAGGAAGACTGAGCTATGCTAGCTTGTGTTATGACATACTGACTGATACAGCAGCCTGCTGATTAAAGGCACATGTAGGTAGTAGGGTTGAACTGGCAGTAGACTACACCCCTGGGCTGTTTCTAGGTTTATCTCTTATGACATTGTGATGACAGGTTACTAAAACAGGGTCACAGGAGCACCCAAAGGCATTATACTACAGTACAGATCACAGCAGTTTTTCACATAAACAACAAACAGAAAAAAAAAAATCTTGACTGTATACTCATAAAAACAGATATGTCTTTTAACATTTTTTGAAACTGTATCACCCTCTTATCGAGTGGTATCAACTTTTTCAATTTTTCAAGAAAAAAAAAACAAACAGTGTTGCATTAGTGTTTAACAGGTTTTTTTTCATCATACCATTGCAAAAACAAACACTGGCTCTTTTTTTATTTCCTGTTTTCAGTGTAATACTTAGTGGTATTTTAAGATTATTCAGGAAATTAAAACGATAATATTAACAAGGGGGGGGCTTACTTTTTGGCCAACCAACCACTTTAAGTGAATTCATTTTTGTCTGCAAAGTCCTCCAGCTTTGTATGCAGCCATAAATATCAGTTCACCCAGAGCCTATCGAGTTTACCAGGAAATGCCGATGCTTTGAGGTCAGAGGTCAACCCAGCTGTCTGAAGCTATCAACACAAACTGGCTTACTCAGCTTGGTTTCCATTATGTAATTACCTCCTGAACAATATGTTTTAAAAAAAACTGTGTTAAATTTACAGATTTCCTGTACGATCTGATAAAAGCCGCTTATTTAATACACTGTAAATGTACAACTTTTTTTTTTGGTGTTATTTGAATGTCACTAGTGCTAAGTAACTAAGTGAGGTTATCAATTTAGATTTCAAGCTCAGGCATATTTGTCAGAAACTAGTACATGGTTAATATTCCCAAACAATGAAAGACACTTCAATGACCCAAAAACGTGTTGGTGAATAGTCACCATCTTGGTAAAAAGTTAAGTGAATTATTTAAGAACAGCTGCTGGTCTCACAGAGTTGAAAAAAAGTCTACATGTAAAGTTTGCAGAAAGCAGTGCACTATGTTACTTCATACTTCAAGCCTAAAATTTAGTCAGGCAAAATGTATGTGGTTCAAGCTTTGTTTTGCTGGTGGTGAAATTATTTAATTCATGAGAAACCTACATTTTTCAGCTGAATCCATATTTACATTCAACATTATGAATCATATTTAATGGATTTGGGTTATCCATCTGCCAGTTGCTATAAGCTAATTATCACAATGTTAAAACTGTGCAGGCCTCAGCCTGGTTACATAACATATTTAAGATAATACATAGCCTAGAGGCTTGAGTTTGCTCCCTTGAAATAGAAAATTGCTTTAACCCTGAGTGAAGTGGGAGAGCTAACTTCACAGCTCTGACCAAATGGATCAAATCAGCCATGAAATATTACAATTAAATAATAGAGCGCAATAAATTTACCCATTTATCCCATATTCATGCAATAATGTTCAAGTTTTGACCTTAACTTTAGTATTTCTCCCACACAATGCACAATTCATACACAGGCTGGTTTACTTCCCTCCGAAACCTGACCAGCATCATGTGCATGAAAAATTCATGAGTATGGTTTTAAACACCAATAAAATAAATAAATAAATAAATAAATAAATAAATAAAAGCAATTATTTTAAGTGTAAGATAAAGGTATATCTTGTTTATACATTGTCCGGTATTACTTCCATCTCTAGTAGAATTGTCTACTTTTCATTTTCTTAAACTGCTTTTTTCTTTTTGTTTTCTTTTCAGTTCATCCAAAGCCAACCTTAAGAGGTGGGAGTAAGTGAAAAGATGCCAGGAGTGATCTATAAACAATAAACTGTGGCTTGTTAAAAGGCTTGTCAAGAAGGGGATCTAACAATCATGGAAAATAAACATTATCCACCAGAGAGCTAAAATCTGGGGGAAATTAATTACTTTCAGTCCACATTTTATGTCTGATCGCTTCCAGTAAATCCCAGTTTAGTGTCGCTTCATTAAAGCTGTAGTAAAACTGGCTATTGATGGAAAGCACAGGAGAGAAGAAGCCTACATCTCCAATCCCCTCAGTCAGAGACCTGAATGGTCGGCTAGGCCAGGACGAGGGAGGGAGCCCCACGCAGCACGCACACTACCAATGGGGTAATGGACCCAGGGAAATCCTCCCAACTGTCTGTCACCTCCAGAAGAAGAGGCAAGGGAGGTGGGGATTAACAGAGGGCTTTTACACCACCTCCAAGGCAAGGAGCACAGGAGCTCAGGAACACGGACTCATCTCAGTGGTGACCAGTTAACAGTAAATAGTTGTAAACACCTTTCGGATACATTTTGGCAATAGCCAGTATCATGGGTAAATCCGAGCAGACAAATAAACAAGGCAGTCTGAGGTTTGAGGCCTAGAACCATTGCCAGCTGTCATCACACATGGGTAGCATTCCGCAATAATTCTGACTGCTGCTACTAAAAACAACCACTGTAGCGCTGTTATTTTATCATTAAATACAGAGGGCAGCGAAAATTCCCACTAAATGGCAAAATAAGTGATTGGGTGACGGGCCTTTATTTTTTCAGGTGTGCACCACCATACAGTAAAGCCCCAGAACTAAGTGCTACATAAATTTCTCAGTTTCTATAGCAAACAGGCACACAGTCGACCTACTAGTTTCCATACTTAGCCCTGTGTGTTTTGCATTACCCTTATCAGTCTAAATGAAACCATACACTGGGGTCAGGCAACTGAAACAGTATGGAGTCTTCTGAAGAACTTTTTTTTCCCCCTTCCCTCTGTGATCTCGTTTAACACTGATATTTTCACTGGTACCTCCGAACACAAAACCTGCAGTAACGGGGCCCATCCCATGCTCTGCACGGCTTACTGTGTTGTCTACACACATATGGCCATGTTTATTTGGCATAACGTAAAGCCCGAGTTAACAGAAAAAAGGGCTGAAAAGCCCATGTAGCATAAGGTAGCTCTCTTTAAATAAACATCTCAGAGGGCTATCTGCCCAGGGAGATGGTGAGGCAGTCTGCTGGATCAGGGGGATAGAGGAAGAGATGGTAGTATCTTATGACTACTACCGTCATCTGTTCAAGCACAGCATCAGATACAGTATCTTCTCAGTCATGGCCTGCCCCTTTCTATTTTGGAGCGTCTCTCGGCACATATTTCTGACAGTTTCTGCCATTGAGATAGCCCCAGCTTGCTCGGAACAATGCCAGCAAAACATGGCAAAGCGGCCAACCAACCAACCATCATGAGTCTACAGGGAGAAACAGGGAGTGGTAGGTAAATCCTACTGGGGGGAAAAATTCAACAAAAGTTTTGATTACTGCAAGGATAACAACAGGGAAAACATTGACAACTTGCAATAATTAATAGTAGGCTATGCCTAATGAGCAAATGATGAAGGTAATTAGTCACTGCTAGACATGGTTGATTGAAGGAACAATGGTTGATATAGGTTTTCTTACTAGGTTCATTACACTGATCAAAGGCAGCTCTGGCAAACAAGCTGGCAGTAACCCTAGCCCGAACCTAGTGGCAGCAAACCTATGTCAGAAGACACAAGAATCGCGTTCAGCTGTTTTCAACTTATATTACTCATCCATTATTATCTCTGCCTCTCCTCTCACTATGGGTCTGCTTTTTCTACCAACGGGATAAGGTTTCTTCTCTGGAATTTACTTAGTCCTCCACTTCTGTGTACTTTTTAAGCCAGGGAGCAAAAAATAAATATTGCCATTTCTTTTTACTGCCTATGTTTGTTATTTTTTTTTCTGTCTGCGTTTTTTACTGTTTTTTATTCTTATTTTTTTTACCTATGGCCTCATTTTGTCAGCACCATGAAAAAGATCTTTCCTCTTGACTTTCATTGTATTAAATTATGTAGAGTACCATTTCTCTTTGATTTTTTTTCCCCACAGTATAGTGGCACTTACATGTATTGTAGGTGCCTGATATGGTAACCATTGATGCAAACCATTGATTACAAGAACACCATTTCATCAGAGTTTACAATTACAGTAAACGATATTACAGCAGCTGAACAGAAAATCCAGAGCAAAACTAGAAAGAAAGCCTTGTAGACACAGGGTAAGGTATTGTTAAATGACATGGTGTATCTGTGATTTCACAACACTAAGGATGGTAATATGGGCCACAGTCTACTGGGAGAGTTTCCTAATTTTCTACAGGATGCCTGTCATGATTGAGCTGCATTGGAGGAGTGAAGATGAGGCTTAGGGGAATACATCTCATCTTTTTCTGGGCAGATTCCACTAGTTGATGCAACAAGGGTTTCGTCCTGACTACAGAAACTGAGAAACTGCCAGGAAACAGTTAACACTTCAGGTAAAAAAATAACTACGGTTTACTTTGATATTATAGCAGCCACATTTCTGCACAAGAATTTCACAGAATTCATGCATCAAAGTTTAAGTCCTGATTCTTATTTAATAATTTTTCCTGTTTAAAATGTCGCAACTAAAAGAAAACTTTGAAATACTTCCATGAAGACAAGCGAATTAATAGCTTGACATGACTCCAATTTAAGTTTTCCAAGAAAACTTTAAAATATTTAAAATGAGGACATAAATTAAAAACTTGACACAGTCATTTTCCAGTAACCAGTTCTTTTTTTTTTTTTTAAATAAAGCATGAAACAAGTTTCCTATATTTACTTTATCAACATCTTCAGTTATGGTAATTTACTGCTTCAAATCCATAACATTTGCAAAGGTCACCACAACCAAGTTGCCATGTCTTTTGTCTT
Organism: Liolophura sinensis; assembly: GCF_032854445.1. Classification (NCBI taxonomy): domain Eukaryota; kingdom Metazoa; phylum Mollusca; class Polyplacophora; order Chitonida; family Chitonidae; genus Liolophura; species Liolophura sinensis. Next base: position 66,120,719 of record NC_088300.1, read on the forward strand.
AACTACTTCCTGATGTACATGTACTGATTAGTAATGAGGGATAGTATTCTGGTTGCTGACAGGGGTCATTATGAGTAGAAGCTAGGGTTAGGGGCTGACTAGTCTAACCCAGCATTCTGTTAAAGATTTGTACACTCACAGGTTAGTCTCAAGACAAGAGCATGAAATTAACTGGCCTCTTAAACATATGCTCTTGTACTCTGGCTAACAGGAAATGAGTTTTGGAGGCTCACACTACACAGGGGTCAGTGTGAAATCATTCAGTTTCTCCAATGACCATCAGCTGTTTTGCCCACTGACTAGATCACAGTGTGGCCAGAGGCTACCCTGACCAGTGGCAACGTGTTCCAGATTGCAGCCTCCAGTGCCAACAGCTGACCACAGAGTCTCAACAACATCCTCCTGCTTAATGGAATTCCCAACACCAAGGCCATTAATTTGAAATCTACACCATGCTTATCATGCTTTGACTTTGGCCAATAACATTTTCTCTGGGAACTCATTGGGATGGAAGGTTTCATCAAGAGATACACAGAATGTCCAGAATTTTGTCACACTGTATTATACACTGTATGAACCAGCCTCGGAAACAATTGTGACACATGCTGAACTACATTAACTTGAATGAATGACTCTCAAGGAAATTAAGAATGAAGAAACCACAGAAATTATTGTGAACCCATGAACCCATGAACACTTTCTCAAAATGCATACATCTTCTTCACAGGAAGTAGTGCTACAATCTGTTCCCTTTCACATAAAAATTTACCATATCTGAATGAAAAGAATAGCCCATCATGTATGTAGAAATTGTATCAAAGTATTATTAGTGCCAGTTCCTGGGATTATTATCTACATGTACAAAGTCATAAATCAAAAACTATAAATGGAATCAATAAGATATATACATATATATATATAGCCAAAAAAGCAAGGCCTTTCAGTAAAGTCATCGCTTTCATTTTTTGGATGATAAGTTATTTGTGGAATGCCTAAAATTGCATGTATTTAGTATAACTTTACAGCACTGCATAAATGTGAAATTAGCGCAGCTAACGAATATACATTGTAATTCCCTGCACAGACTGCAGGAAAAGATAAGGCAAACTTTTAGCACATATATCTGCTGTACACTTTCTCATGTAAATTTGCAACAATTCTCTTAACACAGTTGCCTATTTATTTACCATGCACAAATTAGCCATGTCTTTCTATGCTTCAGAATTGAAAACAGCTTTGTCTTTAGAAAGCGGACATCCTTGAGTAACAATTGCCAAGCAGCCACAATATTTGTCTCCTTGTCGTTGTTGTTATGGTATTTCCAATTACACAGTCTAGTGGCTAATACAACGGGGAGATCAGCTCAGCCATTATCCACTCAATACATACAGAATGGTCTTCCTGACTACGCATTTCGCCAAATTGTGAACACCTCCTACAAAAGCCCACACTGGCTTTTTGCCCCTTTCTTCCCGTGCCACAGACTGGTCTTTGTGCTACACATTTGCTCACAGAAATTGCTTTTTGCATCATTTTGTGAGAGGGAAAGTCCAAGCTAAGTGGCCTTTTAGAGAAAACAGCTGCAGAGAATCTCTCAATGGGAGATAATGGCTCTGCTACACACAGGGCTATAGATAAGTTTAGATGAATAAGGACAGAGGGTGACTACTGGCCAGCCATTTGCACAATGGTCAAGGTTTGGAGCTTCTGGACAGCCCCAATCCAGGGGGGTTTCCCGTCACTAAAACACCCTGGCCCAGGGAGCAGAATGAAAGCCAGGTAATGCTTAACTACTAAAAGGACTGATAAAGGCTGGAAAAGGGGATTATTGGCCTGCCTGAAAAGATCACTGTATGAGACTAATCAATGCCTGCTCTACAAGTCATCAATCACAGGGGGGACTCAATGCTCAACTGTCACCTTGGCTCTAGATATATTAATATTCCCGCTGTACAGTGCCACGATTGGAGCAGTTGCCGGGATAGCCCAGGGACAAAACAGGCTAGAGTACTACCATTGACCATTGTACTATACTTATCTGATAAGCATATCTGTTTCATTTAACACAAATCATAGATTTTACACACAGTGTTTACATGGTCAGAGATCCATGGCGGTGATTACACATGCAAATGTCAACAATACCCAATGAGAGAGAATTTGGTAGAGGAATACTGTCACCAGAGTATGCTGATGTAAAAACAGAAATCACCAGTGATAATTTAATAACAGCTGACAGTCTGGAGGACTCGTACAATGAGTGGTAAGACCAACTACTGAGTCCCCCAGTTATTACTCATACCATTACTGCATGTGTAAATACATCTGACTGGATATGCTACTAATATCACACAGTAGAACACTAATGGCCAATCTCTTACAGTATGACAACAGGCATATTCCTTTCACAACCCACAATCAAGCATTCATGTAATTGAGGCAGTTTCAAATGCAACCCCACCAAATATACCCTTATTCTGAATTAACATTTAGAATGTTACCTTTCACATTTGAAAGTTAAAAACGCATTTAAGTACATTCTTGAAAACTTTGGAGATATGCTCAGCTGTTAAAATTTTTGTTTTCCTCATACAAACAAAAGTTCAACTTAAAAATATCTGAAACCGCCTTTAATATGCTATAGAAAGTTCAAAAGAGAGAGAGAAAACAAATGCTGTTCTAACCAACACAGGCAATTTTTCAAGTGAAAACTTAGGTACTCTACAGCTGAAAGTAATAAAGATTACTCCAGAAAATAAACAAAGGCCCTGTGGTTAAGTTTGTCCAAGCACTCAAGCCTCTAGGAAGATCAAACGAGTTGAAAAAAAAATCACAACTTGCTTAACGAAGAGAGAAAGTTTCCACATGCATGTAACTGGATAGGCAATGAATAGCCTACAACTAGAAAGGTGCAGATGTAACTTTCTTCAATGTTACCAAGACAGGAGTCAAATGTTGACTGTAAAACAAGTCAACACTATGTGATATCTTGATTTCAGAATTTATCATACAGGACACTTTTCATAATTTTTCAAACCTTTGCTATGTTCTAAACAGCATTAAATGTCAAAGATTTCATTTCCAATGAACTATATTCATCAACTGGAAATTTAAATGCGTTCGAGATTTGTGGTAAATTGCAGGCTTACAAGTACCTGTAATACCCGCCATACAACATGATTACAGTGAGGAGAACCCAACAGAACTTCTACTTAGCTGTACTTAACTTTACAACGCTGAAGTACAAACCTGCGATCAATTACAAAACTTTATAAATACACGAAGTTTGAACATGCACATACATCATGTGTGAAGAATTAATGTATTATATTCAAATGCCTACCATTTGTGTGGGTAAATGTATTTCTCAATGTTTAGGCAGTTATTAGAGTATCGTTACACCTCACACCTGTACCCTTATACTAATCTTATCTAGCCTGGTGACCGGATCTTTGCCCTACCCTTCAAATCAATATTTTAAATGCCATGCTTCCGGCAATAAGAACTACCAACCTCCAAATACTTGTTTACACCTGGTCTTATTTAAGTAGTTCATATTTCCTGACCTATTTTCATCTGACCTAAACGTAATCTTTGTCATTTGTACTTGTGTACATATATTTATGAAATACATGCTTCTTCAAGGAACCTTTAATTTGTTCTTACCAGTTGGCAGTTATTTATACTACTATTTGGTATCAGATGGTCAAGCTATTGCTGATGGTGGAGCGCAGAATATGTCAGATGATATGTATATATTACACAAGCTACATGTATATATTTTTTACACCTGACCTTATTTTTGTGGATCACATTACCTGACCTATTTTCATGTGATTTGATTTTAACCTTTGTTACATATTTGTTTACATCACCAATAAAAAAACATTTTCCCTTCTAAATTACATGTATTCATTTTTTCGCCTCTGATCTTTGAGACTTGTCATGACTTATTCGTGATTATTTACACTCTTTTCAGCCCCATGACAATCCTGATGGCTGAAGATGAATATGGTCATCACTCAGCTGGTGTTGTTGCTAAGTCAGAAAACATGCATGAACATACACAAGCCATACATATATATGTATGTATATTTCATTTATGTCTATGTACAGACATCAAACCTAATTTCACTGAATACCAGAAGTCTATGTTTCGATAATTGCAACACACTGGCTCAGAGAGCAGTTAGATGTGTAGAATCTCTTGTTCAGAGGCTTGTCAGTAAGCTGTCTCTGTATAGTACCACTCTAACCTCTGGGATGTTGAATCTGTGACAATGTTAAGGCCGGCAGAATGGTGCTTGATCTGTAACATCAATACTGTATGCCCTTCTCTAATCTCATAACTCCCTATCTGTTTCCCCAATTGACCTCCATCTCCAAATGTAAGTAAATAAGCAAATGATCAAAATTGGCCCTAAGTCCAAGGCCCATTTCACAAATTGAATTAATCCCTCTATACTTGCCAATATAAAACAGGACGGGCACGGCAGGAAAAACTTAGCGCCAGCCTAGCAAGCATTGTGTATTGCGACAGGCTCTAGGTGGCAGAATCAATAGCGCACGCTACGATCGGAATACGAGCGCCTAGATGAATGAGTGACTCAATTGAGGCAGAATGGGGCAGCCATCTCTGTCCTCACTCTCGGTGTGGGATATTTTTTGTATGGTGCCTGTTCTAAGCACAACACTGGGCCGTGGCATTCTTCTAGCATAGTGCTCAAGGAATGCCTTACCCAAGAGGTCATTACCATATGCAGTTAACCCGGCTGGTAATTGGCGTTAGGGGGGAAGGGAGGGGATATTCCAGGCAGGAAAGAAGAAGTGTATAGAGCTCATTCAATAGCGCCAATCAATGTAGCATGAATTTTTACTTTCCCCCCTCACCTAGACTCCCTCTTATTTCTACCGCTATCAATATGTTCAGGAATATGGCAGCCAAGGATGTATATTCACACAGAAATTGCTGAGCGTCACTGGCAGGTTTTTAACATCTAAGCATCGGGAATCGGAAGTGGAAAACCGCTACCTAGGTATAGGTGTGTACTGAATTCGTCAGGAATGCTGAATGTAATGAATAGCACCGTACACAACAGAACCACTTGTCACATCTTGCCGCTGAGTTGCTAGACTTGCATGAAGAAAGCGATCTGACATACTGTATGTAAACAGATCAAAACTCGAGTGCCTTGACAGTACAGTGTTTTAAACAAAACAGAATCGGACAATGTGCAAATCTTAATCAGTTTGCTTCCACGAAACCGATGATTTTGAAACACAAAATTGATGAACAGTCAATTCTTAGGACTCTACAGAGTAGTTTTAAACCACCCTGACCTAAGATAAAAAAAAAAAAAAAATAAAAAGATAAAAAAAAAAATTGCAGCCCTGTCTAAGCTGATGGAATGAGTGCTGCCGTTGGGAGCCATGTGTTGGCGAGACAAAATCAATTTGTGTGAAGAACAGTATGCGTTTGCGTGTAAGCAAAAATCCATTTCTCCCACAGCAAGGTGCCCAAATATCAACAAAAAGAAAGGAGGCCTTGATCAATACATGGGGAGAGGAGACCATGATTGACAGCAACCCAGCTTAATCAAACAGCTCAAAAATTTCAAATCAGTTGCCGACAAATTTATATTGATGACTGTAAATCCTCCACAATTGTGGTATGACTGTGAGAATCAAAATCTGAAGGTGTAAAGTAAATCCAAGTGTAAATCATTTGACAAGACGTAAAGAAGTTAGTCTAAGACCCATTAAATCAAGTAAGAAAGTCAAAAACGAAGACAATAGGAGGACATTGATTGTTTTCTCAAGGAGCAGCTATCAATATAGTCAGAGCTTGGAATTATGGCGGATTAAGCCTGAGACTAATGTGGTAAATTGAGATCTGCCAATACCGTCTTTGTGAAGGCTGCCTTTACCATGAAAGCAAATGTGCAAGTCCATGTTATGATCTCATGAAAAACAATGCAAATGAATTCTTTTAAGCCCATGACAACCAACATCAGGAAAAATAAACACAACAACATATTGATTAAACATTCAGGTAAGAATGGAAGGAAAAAAAAGTGTCTTTAAGAAAAGTTACACATGAACAAGACAGAAAGAAAACCAAATCACTTGGCATTCTCCTACACCACAGATATATGCAAATGAGGAGAGTACAGTTCAGATTTGCAGATGACAAAAAAAAAATCACATTCAGAATGCCTGCATACCTGGTTTTACGCTGATCAGTCTAAAGATTCGAGCGGATAAAGTAATGCTACTTAAATATCATGAGAAAGAGAGAGAGAAAAAATTGTCCACAAGAATGATGAAGTGACAATTTTACAAGATACTTTGGGAGAGCCTCTTGGAGTGTGGATATCAATTTGTCTGGTCTGTTTTAATATGTTAATGGCTGCAGAATCTTGAGGGTGGGTTAATGGACAATCTTAAGTGTGTGTGTCCAAGTAGCAGGTGTGGTATAGGATCATGACCATACCACAAGTTATCAACTTCCCAATAGAGGGACAGCTCCTCCGCCTCCCCTGTCATAACCTAGCCACAGCTTGATTAGCTGCAGAAACCCAAGACAGTCACAACACTGGTCATTTTTCAGAAATTACGAAACTAGCCACCTGCCCACAGTGTATAGTTACAGGCAAATTGGTTGTTTTCCCTGCGTCTACCTTGGTATCTGCTGTCACCCATGTTTTCTTTACAGATACTCACTAGTATACAGCAACATTACACAACGGGTACTTCTCAGTTCGGATTTTTAATGAGAACTTTTGGAGAGCGAGGGATTCACGAGTTCGTCTGCATGATTGAGAGATGACTTGTATCTAGCTATGCATAGCACAATACTACCTGTGTCAGAACACAAACACAATCACGGACTTACTTTTAGAGAAGAAACAAAAATGGTCACATACCTGGAGTTGATACAGACACCTCCAGCCAGTCTAGATTATTAAAAAGATGAAGAAAAAAGTATTTACTTTCCTGGTCGTTATCTTAAAACAGACAGGCAGACAGACAAACACATACACACACATAGAAAATGACTTTCTAGACAAACAGGACTCAAGCAATGTGGTCAAACTGATGAAATCTATCTATATATCTCAACATGACAAGTATTTCAATTCAGTTCTTACTGCATGTCAATGCATAACATTTCTACCCCACAATAATTAGTGACCACCCCATACCCCTTTATCCAATGTACTAAAGGCACTAGTATGCACTAACAAAAATATTTTTTAAAAAAGCAAAAATTAAATAAATAAATAAAAGATACATGAGGTGAAGTTATGTTCACAGCATGCATGAGGCTTCGAATTAACTCCATGACAATGCTGATAAATTTATATGTGCATCAGACAAAATAAAATAACGATGAGGAAAAACTTGAGAGTTTTCAATCCAGGCCATGAGCATTTGGTCAGGATTGCTGGCAACCATAACTAACAATCTTCACTCCAACAGCATTACTGGCAAGTGGTAATAAAATACCGCTAGTTATTGGATGACATATCGCGTTTGTATGATTTACAGCGCTCCAGCTCGTAACATTAGTCAAGCAGATGTCCCTCCAAGTGCTACTGAAAACATTTCGTAACACACTATCTCAGCATGCCGTGTTCTTGAGGTGTAAGAATCCATTATACATTGCATGCCAATTTACACGCTCCTGCCTCCATTTAACACATTGTTTCACTTGCCCTGTCAGAACCCATACAAATTTATGGAAAATGCAAATTATTCCCGCGACTAGCACACAAGTACATAGAGCTTAAGTAAAACTTAAAATGCGCATCGGAAAAGAGCGGCAAAAGAAAACAGCGCCAAAAAAAAGTGCACAAATCTGATTTGTGGTGTAACAATAAAACAGGTGTCTTTCCAGCCTTTGGTGTCAGTTGGTTTTAAATTCTGTAAAATTCCACTTATTCCCCACTTCCACCACTCAAATGGTTCGTATGGGGAAAAGAACCAGAAAAAATAGCACTGTGAAAATGTCATTGGCTATTCATGAAGACAGTCCTCTGGGGAGCCATGTGCCACCATTCGCCAAGTCGTAAAAGTCTGGGTTTGGGAGAGGAAAGCCTTCCCAGTTTAGCCATTGCCATGCAGTAGCCATCTTGTTCTAAATCAATTTTATCATGAGACTGACCACTGGAAAAAAGGCAACATCTTGAGAAATGAAAATACTGAGGTCGTTCCTTTTTTTGTGTGTGTGTGAACATCTCCTGCCAGCTTTAGTCTGGGAAAGCACCAAGCTAGGGGAAAACGATCTCATAAAAGTTTCATATTTGCCCTACAAAACATTATTGCATGTCCTTAATAGTTCGTAAAGTGTTTCCTGAGCAAGGCCTCTACAACACTACAGCTCTCTGTGCAAATATTCCGTGCCGGCATGTCTACGGAACTGAGCGTAGTCAGCACGCAAACTGCCACAATTGCCATAGCAGTATATTACACAGACAGTGCCAACAACCCCAGCTCAACAACACAGACAAGAGTCACACCTAAACTCAAACTTTTTTTCTTCTGGGCCGACCCAAGAGTGACAATTAGATTGTACCATTATAAAATGACCTGGAGCCAATGAATATTTGTGGTGTTTCTTGACCTGAGATAGGTGTAAAGTTGATTTTCAAATGTACAGTATAAATTGTAGCTCATCAATTCCTGAGGAATCATGTTGAGAACTTTGTAAACATTAATCTCATCTGATAAACTCCTCTATAGTTTAATGTAGTAACATGTAAATATATATATATATATATAATATACCTATTCAACAGGGACAAAACCCGGAGGAATGCGTTTTTTTGTTGGTTTTTACTCTCCCAACACACAATTACCTTTCATAATAAAGCTATCTATCTTATCTGCTTGCTAACCATGTTTAATAGCATGAATCACAAATATAATCCTCGAAAGCACTGAAGTCAGAAGATATGAAGAAAATGTGATGTCTGACACCTCAATAATAGAGGTGCCACTCTGGTTTTCCAGCTTCGACACTGGAGTGAAATACCCGTGTGCGAAGAAGGGAAAACCTCACCTGGCCTTCCTGAACAGGTTCACAGCACTGTAAGTAATCCCTGGTTTCTACATGAATGCTTAATTGCCCAACACCCGATTAAGTATGCATAATGAACATTAATCAAATTGAGCGTTATAAAAATTTTTATGAAGATTTTATCGAGGTAATTTGCCTACAACTCTGCATAAACCGCAACTTTTTTTTAGTTTTATGATAGCAACCTTTACGCTTCAAAATGCACCTACCAGTAATGTTGTTGACACTTGATTAAAAAAAAAATGTAGAGTTACATCGCTCATGTATCGCATAAAAAATCTCCACAGGTGCTACTAAAATATTGTTTGGGTCTTTTAACAAAATTTTACCATGAAAAGACACACAAAATTTCACGCCAATGGTGGGTATCAGACAAACAGCTGAGGAGAAGACCAAAAGTTCCTTCAGAAGCCAAACAAGAACCTCTGGGGCACTTTGTCTACACATGAATGAGCTTTATAGGCACCTCCGTCCGCTGTGATTGTGTCATAAACATCGGAAAATCAGTGATGGGTAGGTCTTTTGCCTGTGCCATCTCTAGCCACAGATATGATTTATTTGAAGAAGATCTGGGGACCATGTTTAGAGTACCAAGGCCTATGCCAGCCAAGATCGGTCCAAGCACAGTTAAGATAAGACCTGGTTACAGGGAACACCTCCCTATATCCCTGTAACATGTATGTGCCCCCACCAATCCTTTTACTTTTTCTCCAGGAACAATTTAGCCCTTATCAAGGTCTTCATCTGGTTTGGGCCTTCCGAGAATCTTGGCCACTTCATCAGATAACCCACAGTCTTACGATGCTGTAAAATTACTTTGCAGTCCCACAGGGTTGCGGACTTGGTGTGCATTTCGGACCAGTAATTACGCACTCTTGTACTGGTAAAATCAAGCTTCTAAATCCCACACTCTACCACAATCTATTGCAACAAATCTATTTTTCATTAACTTCCAGCCAGGGCACAGCCACTGTCCCCCATGCCACGAATCCGTAATGTATTTTTGATGGAACCAAGCCTCCTATTTTTTCCCCATCTTTCTTCGAGAACAAAAAACAACAATGCCAAATATATTCTTCTAGTCTAAGCTACCTCACGTTTCAACCCCACAACTATCTACATGTGCTTAGAAGAAAAAGGAATGGGCCTAGAGAAAAAAGCTATAATAGAATGAAAACTTGGACAGACGGTTGTTCAATTTTTTAAGGTCCCCTCCTGAGATAGAAGTTTTCAATCCGTGTCTCTAGTGAGCGCACCCCATCAGCATTTTCAAAATTGTTTTCTCCAATCCTCCCTGGCTATCTCGCTTTACTGCTCACACACCAGATATTTTCATCCCCACAGAGTCTGGCAAAGGCAAATTTAATCAAAGCTTTGTATTTTGTGCCTGTTACCATCATAAAGCTATGAATCCTTGCGGGAGCCTTTGTCTTAATTACCTTCTCTTAAACTTCCCATGTTTGTTTAATGAACATGCAGCCAAGTCCAGCCCCAAATGGGTTACTGCTAAATAACAATTTTGAAATGTGCTTTTAGGGTCGTAAGACCAATTTCTATGACAGAAAGTAATCCATTTACTTAAGGATGCTGTTGGTCTTCGTTTGAAAAAACCTTTCATGTTTCTTTATTACATACAATCTGGTTTGAGAAATGCCAAAGTCAACTGAAGCTTTTACATAACAAGGGGGCATAACTTTGGAATGATACATAATTTGTGTGAATACACAGAATGACAAACCATTATTCAAATATCATCATTATCATTATTCTGGGTATCATCACTATTCAAAGACAACTGATTTCCTCAATAATTAATACTGCCTACACATTTCAGCCTTTTAACTTGTGATACTGGACAAAAACTTCAAGTTAGTAATGAAAGTGAAAGTGAAACCCTTGGGGAAACAAAAGACAATAAAGGCTTTACCTTTAGTAGATTTTTGAATAACTGGGTTAACATAATGCTGATCTTGATGTTGCAGACATAAACTCAGGATGGTTGCATTTGTTATGACGGCAAATAATGCACCAAAAACAGAGAAGTTCCAGATCATAACTGTGTTAAATTGACACCAAGGTGGGCCTTGTTCAACTGATGGATCAGTTCTAATAACATATCATGTTACAATAATATTTGTTTTGTATAATATTCCTTGTTCAAAATAAACAACTATCAGCAGCTAAGCATACAGACTGTATTAGCCTTCCTGCAAATACAGTGTAAATAGTCCGCCCTGGGTATCATGGTGCAACCTATTATAAACTTAACTGTAGAAAAATTTGCACATAAGATGATTTTGATTTAACATTTTTTACATCCTGTTCATTTTCGACCTCAGTCTACTTATGGGAATATAATATACCCTAACGAAAACCCAAACAGACTTTATAATTGTTTATACCTTTGAACAAAAAATGCTGGCCACACTAACCAGTACTGACTAGACTGTTATTCCTGCTGACAAATGATACAGGCGCTCTTAATGCAAAGAGATATTATTAATTATTTCTGGCAAATACAATTTGAATTTGGGGTATATTTTTGTACTGCATGGCCTTTGGTGTTCAGGTCCAAAGATGAGCGGATCACGAGTTTTACACTAATTCCAGTGCAGATGACCTCAACTATTTGACCTAGATAAATATTATCTAGATTATCTATGTTAGCGCTGGACATCGAAACAAACCAGGGCTGTCATGAAAGTATTTCTAGACCCACAGAATGGTCTGTTCACACATGGTGTTAATATGACTGGGGAAAAAAACAAAGCCCTACTAAACTATGATAAAAATGAAAATGTTAGATGACAAACATAGCTGTATCATAACTCTTTTGTTATGGAACATGCACAGGAAACAGCTACAAGGCATATACATTTGAGTGAAAGCAGACAGAAGACTGAATTTCCCAGCAACACTGATTATAACAGAAATATTGAACAGAAATGTTAATAACTTACCTGCTTCACTACCATTGTCTACATTTTGTGAGGAGTTTGTATTGGATTGACTAGTGGGTATGGGGGTATCCCCTGATCGTGAAGACTGGGTATCCTCCTGCTGATTGAAACTCAAACTTTGTGAGGGAGGTCTCTGTAAGATAAATGACCAAATGAAAATTATACATATATGATACATGTACTGTTAAGTCAACTATCCCTTCACCAATGAAAGTACAACGAGCAGGTTCAATTCCACCTCTTGCTCTTGTTTTGTGAGGTTAAATATTCTTGAGTGTGATATGAAAATAACAATTAAAGTACAAGAACACATGTATACGAGTGTAGTGATACAATATTTAACACCAGATACATTCCTAAGAAACAATCTCATGGAAATCAACTTTTTCTAACATAAAATATGTCAACTTAATAAACAGATTACTGTACTCTGAAACTATCATTGGAAGACTAGAATCTGTGGTTATTTCATAGGAAAACATTGTAATGTTTTCACACAGGCATGGATACTTTTGCTTCAAATACTGTCCTTTGTCATAAAACTACTGCATGATTTCCCTAAAACCTTTAATAAATGTTTCCATTTATGACAACAATTAAACAGTTTCTTGTGTGACACTCTTGTAAGATGACATTGTTCACATAACTGTTACACACTGAAAAATGTTATAGGAGACCCAACATGTACGCAATCCACAAGGCGGTAATTAACCTTCACACTAAACATATCACCGGCAGATTTTCTCTGTAGATGAAACTATCGGAGGTGCCTGCTTTTATTCTAGTTATTTCCTCAATTGTAATGTAGAATAATATGGGTACATTCCCAGCACACAGCATGTGTGGATGATCGGGGTCATCAAGTGGTACTGATGGAAGCATGTTAGCGTACCTGGCATGATGTCATGAGAACCCTGCGCACTTAGTTAACACATAGTAATACGAGTTGCATAACGTTATGAGATAAGTCCTGTGTATTGCCTTTTGTAGTGGTCATGTTATGACAGATGCCAGCCTAAATTGGCCAGCGAATATCTATATGGCCTAGTTAGAGATCATTTTCCTACAATAACTGTCAGGGATATGTCTAAACAAAACATCAAATGTGACAGTCATTTACATCCTAAATCTGGGTCATCCCTCCCCAGTGTACAGCCTAAACAATCAACTGCTCCCACAGCCACATACAAAACCCTGTCTTCTGCAAGATAATGTCTCCAACATAAACAGTTCAGTATGTAATAAAGAAAGATCTTAGCAAATTATATTGATCCAACCCACAATGAACCTATCACCAGAAGTGCAAAGTATGTTTTTTTTTTTTCCAATGTCAATGCCTGATGAACGTGAAATGCACATGGATTATTTTCACTTCAAAACACAGCGCATGAAGTGAATGTGGTAGTTCAATCAATGTGACATAATGAAACATCTTAATCAGCTATACACGAAAAAGACATTGTGTAACTCCAATATTAGCAGTCAAATATTCTACACATGCGTCTGTATATTTATTTTATTATATTTTTTTGTCCCTAGTCAAATGATCTGATTGACACTGGCCACAGGTGAGTAGAGATCAAAGTGTGTGATTAACGTGGTGTTAGCCCAGGTGAACATATATATACACACCTGCCAGAAACACTGATAACATCACCTCCCTCACATCAGCAAAAAAAAAAAAAAAAACCTTAAAAGGCTACTATGAATGTAACAGGCACATGTACTATGTAACAGACTCAGTAATGAGACATTGTTACAACCGGCAGATGTAATATATGCTCAGCTATGTTACAGGCAACATATACAGGTAGAAATTAAGTGTAAAATCCAGGTGGTACTCAAAAGACATAAAAAGATCTCAAATATCTTTTAATTCATGCATGTCTTATTTGTTTTTGGTCTAGTATCATCACAATCAATAATAGGCCCTACTATTACAATTATGCTTTAATTTGGTCATATCCATCATATTTTTCATTTCATGATTTTTAGTGCTCTCTTTTACCAATTTATTAATCTGTCTAAAATTCCAGTTTAAATGTATGTAAAGTTCATGCTGAATTTCATACAGTTATTTCAAATTCCATATGATTTACAAATTTAAATCTCATTTATTCTGAAACAGAAATAAAGCATACAATTGTTCAAAAGTGGGTGATACCCTTCATCAAGATATGAGTTTACAAAGGTTTTTATCATTTTAATACCTAATCTAAATTCAACTAATTATAAACATATCAATGTAATTTAAATCCACACAAAATTTACCTATAATCAAAATTGTAACATTAATTATACATATTACTGAATATATACATGTGTGTGTATATATATAATTTCTTCTGTCTTATCAAAATGCCAATCCATCTATTTGTTTTTATGAAGAGATGCTTTGCTAAATGGCTAAATTGGATTAGAACTTGAAATAGTTCTGACTTAATTGTATTATCAACGCAAACAGTCATTATTACATGGTGTTACAATATAAGCACAGTTTAAATGAAATAGGAGGATGGCATAGCAAAGTGGCAGTAAGTATTCAGATTATTTCTTCACGCAGTTTCACATATTAAGATAACTGCTTCACACAGCTTCAAGGAGAAGCCTAACACTTATCATGCATACTCTGCTCTGAAACAAAATTTACATTCTCGCTCTTATCCACTGCATTCACAATCTGCAGAAACTTGATGCTACAACTTCACAAAATATTTGCTTGACAAAAAGAATTAAAATAGCCTGAAATATGCTCGACAGTCGAGTGGAAATGACACTGGTGACATACCGCAAAGAAAATTCAAACTGACATTTAAGATCAATAGCAGGTAGTTTTTACCTGTCCTTGTCACTAATATATTCACTAGAGCATTCAAGCAGGTAAATCTGCTATTAGCCAATTGGCTAGACATTGACATAACAATAACTACTTAATATTTTTACCTCCGAGACAATGAACTTATCATCAAAATACCCTTATGATAATTCCCACTGTAACCTTAGATTTACATGATTTTTTTTCTGATGTTTTTTTTTTAATTGAGGGGGGTTGGGGGTTGACAGATAAAAATAATTCTGATTAATTTTAAATCTGACAGACCTTGTGTTGTAGTTGTATCCTTTCTTTGTGTTGTGACAGACTCGAGGTAACTTCATATCAGTTAACTAGTGACAGAAAGAGGGGTATTTATCACATAATGATAATATAATGCAGGTACATATTCTATTGTACCCCACAAAGAAATTATGTGAGAAACTTTACTGCTTCACAACTTCATTCAGCGATACAGTACATGACTGGCAGGTTTCAAAAGAAAGAAATATAAAGGTGACTAGATTCAGCTTTCCTGAAGGTGTGACTTTCGCGTTGGTAATGTTTAACGCTGTTGGATAATGTGCCAACAGGGGTAACGAGGCAGGGGGGGGATTATTTCAAACGGATGGAACATTCCATTGGCTAGGGTCACCCTGGGGTATGTGGGTATTATTGGTACACAGTTGCCGGTGCAGGGATCTTCAGTAAACATGCAGGGAGAGATTGTGCTGGAGCACAGATGCATCCCTTCACACCCCTCTGTGACATATCCACTTCACACAATGCTCTCATTTCACATAATTTACTGTACACAAACAAACGGTAATGTAGGTGTAAAAACGAGGGCAAAGTCGAGTCGCTTTATTCCTATAGCCGTCATAAATCACGGATTGAACAAAAGTTGTACTCTATCCCAACATGCACCCAATAAGAAGAAAGCCATGATGCATGAAGAAATAAAAGACGTTACAAGCCGGCTGAGGTCAACATAAAGCTTGGGTGACATGTTGAGATCTAAGCCAACAATGATCTCGCCCATACATCATGACGCACCACCTTCTCAACCTTTAACCCATGTTGCTTAGATCTTACATCTTTACATATTGTTGGAAAATGATTTTGAGCATGTAGTATATTTTTTGAATATTTTTATTTACACCTATAAATGCACCTATAATTTCATCAAAGGTTTCACCAACTAATATATATAACCCTGATTAGAAGGGTTCTTAAGTGTTGTACAATCATATTCAGCTTCATGATTTATCGTTAATTTAACATAAAATTTCATGTGATCTTTCATAAACTTCATACAGGACGATAATTTCAAAATTTACTTTATATGATCTTCTACAAAGACAACCAATAAAATCCACAGTAACATCAAAACTTTTAAAAATACTAAAGCATACATTATATCTAAACTTGTGCATTCATATCAACCTATCTTGAAAAGTACACCACAACCTTTGAATTTTCTCACCCAAACAATTTTAAGATGAATCTTCATCATACATTGATATCTAAAAAACATAAACTTTGCCCTAAATACATGCACTGTATTTCTCAACAATTAATTTGGAATTATGTGGAATAAAACATGACACCAGCAAAATACAGGTTATGTTACAAAAATATGGAACACAATAATGGATTATTTCTGTCCACATCCATATTCTCTTTGAAAAAAAGGAAAAACCACATAATTTATTATACAAATAATATTTAAACTATTTATCAATTCTATTTCTAAATCTGGGAACAATTATAACATTTAATAACAGTAAATCATTCCTATGACATGTAATTATAATTAATTCATTTATCTATTTTTTTCTACTACTTACACACAACATATTTATAAACCCAGTACATATACTGTGCATTAGATAATAATTAAAAATTTTAGACCAGTTGATTTCTTTTTCAATAATTTTAATAAACGGTTTCCAGGTTCAAATGTATAAACCGTGAAATATTTTTTCTATTACATCTTAAAACATTGAATTTAATGAAAATGGTTCAAGCTTTTGAAATATATATTTGCATACACTGTTAGTTTTTACATAAAGTTTAGGATACTGTATTGTATAACATACAAGGAAAACAATTTTCTGTTAAATGGAACTATTTTATGATCCAACTAACCATAAATGTTAATGTTTGTTTCCCTAGTTTGCATAGCATATTATTCTGATTTGTTGTTCAGTGATGAGACAGACACTGGGATGAAAAAGAGGAAACTATTCATCATACTCATAATTTTGACATTTTTAGCATTTCTGACCTGAACTCTGAACATTTTTCTGATGCATTTTTTGTATAAATAAAGAAGAATTCCTCCAAAAAAGGAAAAATCTCACGTCTGTCTGTTTTTCTTTCAAATAAAACATTAACTTCTCATAACAGTAACCCATAAAATACCGTTTCACAGTTTTGCCAGAATAATGCTATTAAATTCATATATATATGTTTATACATTTTTTATGCTAAAGATCACTGTGAAAAATAAACACTTCCATCCCATGAGATTAACGTTTTTCAGAAGTAAGCGTTAAATGTCAAATCTACCCTTACAACATTCATAAGAAAATCCTGGCAGTGAAAGACACTGTGAATACAATAATTGATCTTATTCCATCAGTAATTTCCTGCAGGCAGTGATCTAGCTAGCTGAAGAGCCATGATCCCACAGATCCCATGGACTAGGGGCTTTCTCACAGAAATAGATCACAAGTTTCAACGTCTTGCAGAAGCCATTTCTCCACATTTGTAAATACTGGCCCGGTTTTCTCCTTTCAATGGCCCATTTGACCCAAATGCCCCAGAGTTCACTGTGACTCCGGACTCCGATCCAATCGAGGCGACGCAATTTCCATAACAGAGACAGTGAAAGCTGTTAAGGGTATTATCACATTGTCAATGTCTGTTTTGCTCAAACCCCCTCTAGTGACATTCAAAACGCCAATATAGGCTTTTTCTGCATGCAAAAGGAGCATTTTGAGGATATGGCCAGTCCCCCAATGCACCATGGGCTGGGCAGATATTTAGCCTCCATCTCCAATACCCAATTCCTGTCTGATAAAGCGCATTTTGGATTGCCATTAAAACTTAATGAATCATCATTGTCATGAAGATTATTCATCCCCCGCCATAATCTGATAAGTCTGTGTTTTCCGTGCATGCTGGATGGTGAATATTCACCAATGACATCTTGGAGTGACTGTTTATGCGGTGGAGCTCTGGGGGACTTAACGCTGACCAGTTAGCCCCGAGTGCTCTTTACCTGACAGCCCCCTGACTTTAGTCTCTCACACGCAGCCAGGATAAGTCGGCGAAAATTATGATTTATGTGGATATAATCTATTCTATGGCACATTACATGCAGACAATGTGTGGGACAGACACACACGATCAATAGCATAGCTGTACTAGGTGCCACCACACATGTACAAAGGCAACAAGAATATTATACCAAAAAAAATATCTTCAAAAACAAACCTCATTTTAGTTTATGTTTGGGTATTTTCCTATTTCTTTTTTTTTTCGGTTTTCCTTATTTTTTATTAATACAACTACACTTATTCCGTTTCTATCACTTCAGATTAAAAATAAATCATCAGCTGTAGACATAATAATATATTACAAAATTTTTCAGTTAATTTAATACAATTATTTTAAGCATACATTCTAGCAACTTATATATGTAAATTTAAAACATAAAGTTAGGCAACATGAACAAAGACGTTCACTTATTTCAACAGAAATTCAAATTGGTTGAGCAGTGTGATTTTAACATTCTTAACTTGTCTTGCACTAATTGGTTTGTAAACACATTTACATTTTCATGCATACAGCCAAATTAACAACCTTTGATAATGATTAAATGGGTAAATTGATCTGCACAAAATACACACGAAAACTACCAATGTAATATCCTTGCTGCTGAAAATCTAAGTGGAATATTTGCCCAACCCTGTAGAGCCTACAGATCATGGTAAATTGGGATGCTTGTATTGAGTGATCATTAAAGTTCTAATAAAGCCAGCCACACTCGGTCACTGATATAGCCATGTGTTGCAGGGGACCCATTTTCCCTTCCTTGATTAAGTGGCTTTTAATCTTTACAACAAACATGGGACTGTAATTCAAAACCAAGGCACATATCAGTATGTTTGCAAAACTGTATACAAATACAGACATGGCGTATAAAATGCTCAGCTCTGGCACAGGCCTGGGTGGGGACAAAAAAAAAATGTACACCTGTGCACCTAGAGTAAGGGAGGGGCAGGGGCACTTGAGACAGCCAGGTAAGGGTGCCTGATTGAGGGAGGAGAAGCCAGTGGCCTCACCTGGATTAATCACAGGTAAGTTTGAGCCTTGACTTGGCTCTCCAGGTGAGCTAGGTTATCTTCGTCTGGCCATCTCCCCTGACCTTACTCTATCGCTATCAGTTTCTAGTATATTTATCCCTGTCCTCAACTTTTCATTTATATCTGGGTTACTGTATGCCAAGTACACAGTTCCTCTGAGTAAGCAAACGTATCACTAAAACCATAATCCAGTTTTTCAGCATATACCTTGCCATAAATACATATCTCTATAAAGAAGAAACAAAATAATTCCCATGCGAAACCCAAGTACCCCCTTCTTTCAGACATGAAAAATATTTGAACTTTTTATGCAAACATTTCGAAATCTTTGATTGCACATTCCAGGAATAGCATGCAGTCGCTAAGGCTGAAGTAGGCCAAGAATAGCGTCCAATACTTCCTTATCAAAATTCTACATTGGAAGCCATTTTTCCCAGGTAACCCAATCAATACTAGAAGCCACCTGATTGCTTGGTGTGTTATGCTACCCTCCAGCTTATGAAGTATTACACACAGCTAGTGTGAACAATGCTACATCTATGGCAGTGTCAATACTTGCATAAAGTTTGTATGGTGTTCCTGGTACATTAATAAAATTATGATTACAATTAAAAATTCAAATTATGGTGATCATTTCATATCATTATATTAAATGAATACGTTGACATTCACTGACAAGCTTTCACAGCCAGCTACAATCCAGGTACTGGTTACATGTTCACAACAAGTCAATAAACAACTTAATGATAACTGTAGTGTAGCACCAAAATTGTTATATTATCATCATTTATATAGTGTTCCTGAAGAATATATCAGATAATTCATGATGTACACACATGCAGCAGTGCATTGCTGAAATTTTAGATCTTCAAACACCTGTCAATTTTGATACTTACAAATAAGTTTAATCTCTGTCTTAAATTCCGCTTCTTAATTCATTTTTGATGCATATTTTATGCGTAAATTGCGTTTTGGAGGGACATCAGTCGATCTAAAATATTACAATCACAAGTTCTACGTAGATCAGCCATTAAAGTACCAGCTTACATCATCGAACAAAATGGATTAAAATGCGATAAAATCCGGCCACTTTCGCCGAGAAGACGAAAAGGCCATCTTAAAAGCTAACAACAATCGCGGATTTGTGTCACTTTAAAATTGTGGGGTGTGGAGCTGGCGACGCTATAAGGATTAGTGTGGTCGTTTTCTCTGATGTTCAGTCCCCTTTGTGTCCAGTAATGGATTGATTTCAGACACAAAAGAAGGTAAATTTGCTTGTTCTATTGAGATCCCGGGCAAACAATGCCTAATAGTTAAATCAGCGAACAAAACGTTTGGCTCTAGGCGCTTGGCTGTCCACTCTTCAACCATGCCCCCATTTTTAACTTCGTACCTTTTGCACCTCCGAGACAGGAGAAGGACAAAAAGACGGAGCTGGAGGCGATGGTCTTAGCCTGAACGTCAGCTGTCTATCAGCTGGTCTGGGTAAGGCACAACTCCGTGAGTCCTGAAGAGAACAGGCGCAATTAGGTCTGCACAATACACTCACATTAACCCTCACAATGTAAGTGGATTTGCTTGTTGTAGAAGAGACGACAAGGACTACAGATCTGAGATATCCAAGTCGTGCGAGCACAGGAAATATTTCATGGACAGCTTATGAAATTTGCCGCTCGTCGCGCAGGCTTGCTATGGCCGTGGAGACGAACGAATGATCCATTTCCTCGCCCTTCGAAATGCTCCATAATGCTCCTAATCACTTTGAATCATATCTAGACCTTTAAATTTATGCAGCATTCCTACCTTTTAGCTGTCTCAGCATTGATTTATTCGGTAAATTATCCAAAGCAAGTTCAGATAGGCCTACATTAAAAGTGTATATACAGCCAACCTGTCTTTCGAACCCACACAGGCAAGAAAACTTGTTTTCAGCTGTATAAAAGTAACAGGTTTCTGATCACGGCAAATAGCCTTGATGACAAATTAAGCATTTTTATGCATGTGTTCATATATCGGTATTTTAAGTTTCAGTTGGTTGACTGCCCGGTTTGAACCATCAGTTAGAATGAATAAAGCAACGATGTTTTCAAATTAAAAAATCAAACGCTCCACGTGTTTATGTATGACAATTCGGAAGAATAATAGTCTTCAAAACTTTCTTTGCCGATTTGTCTGAATGATGGAAACATAATCAGTTTCCAATAATCAACTAACACAAAGCCAAGTTATATTCTTCCGGTTGGTCTACGTACATGTGTAATATTAGTAGGGTTTGCATGGACACGTTACACAGGTGAAATATTGGTTCCAACTATTAGCATAATTGCCTTACCCTTGCCTAAAAGGAATAGTCCTTGCAATGGATAAGGATTCAGAAAAAAAGTATAACAACATTGATTGTATAACTCAGTATATTAACTGATCAATGGCAAGCTCGAAGGTGACCTGCGCTCAAACGCGTATGATGACACGTGGCTTCAAAAGTATAATTGTTCCACTGCAGTCATGTCTTCTTTTCATATGCATTTCGTGGTTTTAAAAAATCCGTGCTTGGTTTTGTTTATATTTGAAAGTCGTAAGTCATCAATGCTAATCTGGTGGTTGTATTTTTTTTTCTCCCAGCCACGACCCTTGGCAGCCAGAGGAGCAGCCTGTCAACACATGCTCTATTCACCGGGCGTGAAGACTTTAGCCAAAGTAAACAAAATTATTCCGCTCATCAGGCCTAATTATTATTGATATGTGAACGTGAACCTGTGATCATATATCACAATGGGGTCAATTTGTGAAAAAAAATCCCTCTAAAGGGCTGAGCGTCCTTTCCACTTGCGGTAAATTGATGATGTGTCGGTTTGACAGTGTACTCGGTGAAGATGACGAGGCAGTGACAGTTTTTATGTCATACAGGGATGTGTAGCCATATAAGCGGGTTGGAAAAGCCTTCGCTGTTACGTGTTGACACACTGCCGCTAACGATATTTCTAAAACGAAAGTGTTTTTTTTTTTCTCCTTCTTCTTTCAAACAGTCCATTCTACGATCACAAGACAAGTTACAAAACTTTGATCCCTGAATAATACAGAGCACAAAACAGAATACACTGACTTGAATGAACATCGATTTTTCTCTACAACCTCAAATAAGCTGTGCGGTAGAGGAAAAAGCGAGCGACGAAACATACACATATTAACCTTCTCTCATGCTATTTAAAACCCGGAGCTGGCAATCTCTGGAAACCCTCGCCATTTTCCCGTCTGACCACGGCATGGCTACAGGGGAAGAGAAGAGGAGCCCGGGGGTGAGCGGTTTTAGACAGGACAAGACGACCATGAGCGTTGAGCGGCGCGCGAGGAAAGCCAATCCCTTTATCAACAAACAAATTCACTAGGAATAACCATGTGGAAATTAGCCAGTTTGCTGGATGTACTGTTTTATAGAGCTGAAACACAGAGGTCATATTCTACCGCAAAAACATGCCAAAGCCTTTCCATGTTCTATAGGCTATTGACGTCTCTGCCTGCATATGTCTGTAGATACATTGGGATCCACCGCGTACGTTGCTGGGGTATATAAGCCTACATGCATGCGCACTTCATAATATAATATGTTTGTGTCTGACAAATCCAATTATTGCACACTTGTTCCAACATTATGAATCAATTGACGTTTTGACAATAGTACTGTAGAGCATGATGCGGGTTTTCGCGTTTCCCTGTGGTCCATTTCGACAATATAGTGTCGTATGCCTGTACAGCACAACATACAGGCGGTACACTATGTAAGCGAGGAGGACAGACATTCACAGCATTAACACAGCCGATACTATGACCGACAAAGCTAACTGTGAAGCCACAACCGAGAAAAGACGTGCCCCTTGGTGAAGATTCTGTGAAAAATCGGCTTTAAAATGCACGGAAAATAAACCCCGGCGCGTTTTATTCGCCGGTCGTGCCTGATCGTGGCCTATTATACTTGAAGTCCTCGCAACCTAATCGCTAATCGCTACTCTATTTTGTCGGAGGCACTGGAGCCTACTAATGATATTTTCTCAGCAAACTAACCTACAGCTTACATGGTTACGCCGTATTTAGCTAGAGCCGGAGTCGCTCAAACGTTTCTCGGACGTCACAAAAGGCAGTAGGAAAGGCGCTATACCTAAACCCAATGAAAGTGGTTCCAGCCTCAATCAAAGCGGGACCCAGCAGCAAGCCAAGCCACCGGAGAGTCCTTTTCAAAATGATCACATTTGCTGCACGTTATTAGATTTTCGCATTCGTCCAATTGAGGTATTAAACTTCTAACTGCTTAACATCGGGGCAGAATTCTGTTCAAAATGCAACTGAGTTATCCGTGTATAACGTTTCGTTTGAGCGGGTGGTTAACGACTGAGGGC
Organism: Liolophura sinensis; assembly: GCF_032854445.1. Taxonomy (NCBI): domain Eukaryota; kingdom Metazoa; phylum Mollusca; class Polyplacophora; order Chitonida; family Chitonidae; genus Liolophura; species Liolophura sinensis. The sequence goes on from NC_088300.1 coordinate 66,144,340, forward strand.
CTTACTGCTGCAAGGTTTGAGGGGGAGGGTAGAGGGGTAGGGTCAGGAGAGAGACCGAAAAGGACAATGGTCCCTGGTGATCAACACAACCGTGTGACGACGACCAGAATGGTCAGCCATCCCGCAGCTGTTTCAATGTCCCAATCAAGTCATAATGCTTCCGCCAAAAATATTTCCCAACAAATAATACGGCGATGAGTGTCGTTGCATCAGCGGTAATTCACCGCAGCAACTGACCAAAGCTGTGACGAGTATCAGATTCGACGACTGCGAGTATTGACTTTAAAGAAGATAAATCAATCGTAAAGATTTCCACTGTTGTAGATCGGTTTCCTAATTAATTTACTTTGCTAGGCGTTACACTGCGCTGGCTGTGTAATTCGTGGTCTGTCGTTAAATCTTATCATTCTCTCCTTGTATACAGGCTCGATCTAAGTGATAGTTTGTCTGCTCGTTACCCTGTTTCCGGACTGACTTCTAGCATTACGTGAGAATTCTCGGGCCACGTTGACAAGGAGCTCTATATACGCTCCCGCCTGTGGATCCGATCACGGGTAAAGTGCGCTGCAGCCCCGTAACGGCACCACGCCGAGCTAAAGTAGGGAAATATGGGAATCAACGCAGATTACCAAATTGACATTCTCGGCCTTCCATCGCAAAACATTTGACTAGCTGGACGTCAAACATTTGGCAGTGACAGTTACAGTGGTTGCTAGTCAAGACCAGACGCAGCCCCCTTTTGAGGAAACCCACCCCCCATGGTGTCCTTATTTCCTTTAGCCGGCATCACTTTCCCCGCAACTCTCGCCGTTATACAAAAGCAAGACCAGAGCTAATTTCGTTCATTGTGGACATGTTCAATATATTCACTTCCGAAAAAAAATTATTTAAACATATTTGGTGGCGTCTTTGACGCAAGTGCTTTGAATTATTCCCTTAACCTTGTGATGCTCAAAGCTAAGGGTCATTTTTTCCTCGTATCTCAAAATTCCTATTGTTTGCAGCAGCAATTAATTCATTAATAACAGCAATCAGGCTTTGAATCAGCTGAAGAACGTTGACTTATTTCTGTCTCCTCTGTCTGTTAATCTTTTAAAGTGTAAATTTACCTTACATGCGCCAACTGCAGATTTATATTATGAGACTATTTAGAACATTCCACTTTCACAGTTTTCTGTTCACGTGACTCTTATGAGCAAGTATTATGCGATGGCCGACTTATCCAAATCTCTTAATTTTTATATCTATGCATTACAGTTTCCTTTTTTCCTCCACGAGTTCACGCGGGGTCGAACAGTATCTAATGGCATAAAAATCCTCAGAATTTTTTACTAGCTCCATTTGCGAGATACCACTGGTACATGCTGTACAAGTGGTTTTCTGTTGGGCTTGACAATAGACAGAGCACATGTGCATAGGGTTTTACGACTTAGCACAATCATCTGCCTCATGATCGCTTTTCACATAAAACTTTTCACTGACATGATAGTCGCCGGGTAATTTATCCCGTCCCCAAACACCGACGCTTTTTGGTGACTACCAAGGTCTAGTCAAGGTGTCATGAAGTCACGCCTCTTGGTCAATGGCTTTAAAATGACCACTGATCGTTAGGGGCTTAATTCCCTCCTGTTCATTTCACAGCTTCCGTGCAGACTTTTGGGTGACCGTATAGGGGCGGGGGGGAGTCGTCGCAAGTCTTGATCAGGCTTTGGTCTGATAGTACATCTAAACCAATCGGCAGAAGGCAAATAAGGTGGATGATTCCGCTCTCTCACGGTAGGGGTCAGTTAACGCCCTGACACACGGCCCCCAGTCACGACTGGATCTCAGCCCCGTCCCCCTCCACCCGAAATGAATACAGCCGTTCATGCGAAAAACCCTTAGCTTAAGGCTATGTCCCGTGCCTTTTGACAGCCGATGCAAAAGACCGGGATTTTCAGGACGGTGGCCAAAAAGAAAGGAATCTATACAAGAGATTTAAAGTCACAAACGTGGTGGATGTCGTTGGACCCCGTCTGCCAAATCTGCAGCCATTTTCACGGACTATTTTCATCCTTGATTATCACAGCAGGGCGGCTACGGGCTGGGGATGAAGTTGACGCCAGATTTACAGATAACAGCCGACTCTTACACAACACAAAGTCGGAAAACACACTCTCTAATTAATTTAACTACGCCTCAAAGCAATTGCTAAACCCCCCATCTATACACTTAACTACTATTTAAAAATGTGTCACCGGCGACGGATTCTCAAATGTCTCTACTGACATATTGTTTACACTTTTGAACTCAACGCAAACTTTTAGAAGCATTAGCCCGTCTGCTCTCTCTCCCAAAACTTGTGCCAAAAATCGCCCCTTGCAAAAAAAAAAAAAAAAAAAAACTACCAACGCGTGTTACAGGAAGCTTCGACATTGCTTAGACAGCATATATAGTGATGACGATGTTTCAAGTTGTACGATATAAGGGGGGCATGGGGACAGACTGAGGGCTGGGTGGGGTTGGGGATTGTAAGCTTGATAGTGGGTTGGTATGTATGGCTAGTCCCTCAGACCCTAATCACCTACAGAGTAAGACAGACTTGGAATGACACAAATTACAGGGTTGCGCGTTCCTTTTAGCAGCCAAGGGACCGTCTATTGTACTAAGGGGACGGAACACGGCGCTTAGAAGAGCTACTTTATACAAAAAGGCAACTCGACCGGGCCTCAGGCTCGAAGAATAGCGTAATTGTCTGCAATACTATTAAATAGAGTGTTTGATAAGAAAGCACCTTCCGTCAATGGACTAGCAAAAACTTTTTTCACAAATTTCTCCTCCAGCCGGCTCTAATACAGCGATTGCATTCAGTGTCGCCTATACTTTCGATACAAAGACGAAGAGAAAAGCCTTGCCCAAAGAGACATCATTATGCCACGTATTAGACCATGAATTTAGGGCGATAGAAAACAGTTTTGTCTGAACAAGTTTTGCTGTTATTAAGCCTTTTTGTCCACTGCCCGATGACCTTATACTATGATGAAAAATGGTTTCTTTAAAAAGCATATCGAATAACAATAACGATTTCACCCTTACACCCCATCTCGTATAACTGACCAGAATTCCTATGATTCCAAATTCAACTTGTCTTTTAGCCGCCACAAATCTATATTTCATAAGAATATACCTGATAAAGCGGAGGACACAGTATCCGATCTCAATAGAGAAGATTTTGTTCTGGGTGTAAGTACAGTGATAACCCTTTAAAATGACTTCTATACAAAGGCCAAAGCTACCCAGAGTATCTTCAGCATTGCATTAGTGTTAGCACAGAACTACTTCCTGAGCGTTCCTCACTAAATCTTCCCCTTGAGAGACACATCCAAGTCCATTTTACAACCCTCAGTCGCCTGTGTCGGCATTACTTTCAATTAAAATAATGTCTTAATGATCAGCCCGTCGCCTTACTATAGTCCTGGAAGAATCCAATGCACTGGCTAGTCGCCAAAGTCTCTTTATCATTTCAAGTCATGCCACGAGATACACACCCACTGTTTCAAAAAAAAATCCTAGAAAAAAATAAATAACGCGAAAAGTTAAAAGCTAAAACCTTCCTTTATACACACTATGTCACGTTTTCTCCGAATATCTTTTTAATTGTGTTTTGTTCTGACTATAATTCCACTGGGCATAAAGTAGCAATATATATATATATATATATATATATATATATATATATATATATATATATATATATATCGCTACTTTGTGGAAGTTCTACATTCACATCAACGTAGAAACTTGTCTTTGTGACCGTCTAGTCTTAACCTTGTCCGTAACTAAAGAGCCTACAGTCCAGCCGCTGTCAATAAAACTGTATAGTTAATTACTGGTGTGCCTTTGACATTTACTATAGTGCACCCACCTCGCGTTGAGCGATGGATTAGACTGCAAAGAAGACTGGACACTATGTTATACAACTATACTGGCCCTAATTGGAATAAAGACAGAGGGGGTGAAGTTGGTCTTACCTGATCGGTGGCATCCGAGGGGTCGGGCGGCGTACCGTCCAGGCTAGTTTTGCCGGGCGTTCCCGTACTCCCTTCCCTGTCATCGATGACTAAATCTATAGGCATTTTGCCTTTCAAACAACTAATATACCGATGGCAGAAATTGTCACACAGTTCGTGCACCTGCAAAAATACAAACATACAACGGTTTGTTAATATCTGCCGGCACCAACCCATGAGAATAACACCATAAGTACAGAAATGTAGACAGAAGGTGAGACAACATTAGAGAAAGCGACATGCCAGTTTCACGCGGTTGGCAGCTCATGAAAGTAACATACGTTCCTACATATTCCGAAACTTCCCATTATGTTCATCGCTGCCAGTTGACATATCGTAAAAAATATTTTATTTTTTCAAAATGTGTGACATGCAAAAGATTTATCTTCATCAATAATTTTTAAAAAGTGATCAAAACCTCTAAATTTGAAACCGTTAAACTCACAAAATTTGACCGCATAAAGGCAAAAATTGTAACATAAAATTATTTGTGCATCTCGGTCAGTATTGGGGTACTATATCCAAAACTATACAGTCTGGTCAAAATTATCTTCTATATGCGACTCATAAGGAATAAATCTGCAATGTTAATCTATGGGTACAATGGTCTGAATGAACATTATACCATATGAATTATATAAGTGTTGAAACTCAATACATCGCGTTATAAAGAATAAGGGACAAATTGCACTAACTTCCACATTTCATTCAGCTCTTGATCTTTCAGCTTTAATTTCGCATTTTCCGCCCGAGTTCACAAAGTTCGAATTGAAGTTCATATCGGGTAGCAGTTATAGCTCAATGAGTACAACCTATGCTATCTGCACCCCTTTTTACAGCTAAGCTCAAAATTGTCCGACTGAAACTCTAACCTACTTTTGAATGGGCCGGCTTAAACGCCTTGGCGCTATTGAATTATTTCTGAGAGTTTTAATATACCATTCTTATATTTTCTAGCAGTCGTCCACACAACGAGGCATCGGGGAAAATTAAGGAGACTTAGAATGAAAAGAAACATCTGCCATATTCTAACTATGGCAAAAGCCAGTTGGCCGCAAAATACGCTTAGCCTGTGAGGAGACCGACAAATTCAATTTAGTTTCGAAATCTAAATTCAACGTTAAAAAAAAACGTTCATTTTGAATCACCTTCAAGTTAAAAATTGAAGCCAAATGCTGTTCTGAATTAAGCTCTGACGAGCAGACAAGGAAAAGAAATACTGCATAAAAATTCGATAAAATCTGGCGTATATAAACTATCTAGCACTTCAGGCATAATGCGGAAAATTGACTTATGTACGCTAAATTAAATGTGGATAAATAAATACAATTTTAACTTAATTCAATTAACATACAACACTATCGCGATATAAAGGGGACTGCAAGATGTTATACTAGCCTATATTTCCGTTTTATTTCAAGTGTAATTAGTTCTTATAAAACATACAGAGTTTCCAAATAAACAGTCATAATGATACCTATAAAAACAATGTTGTCATTTATTTTTTTTTTAAATCAAGATTCGGATTTAAGAAGAACTGATAAACTCACCTTTTCCAATTCCAATAGATGGAACCGTAAGACTTGAATAGCCTGTATCATCTGAAGAGAGAGAAAGGTGGTCTATAAATCAAACATCAGAGCTATTACACAGGCGATCGCTTACACAATATAACACAACGTATGGGGAACATGGCATCCACTCAGCACTCAGTCAAATTATCTCAGACTTCACATGAAACTATCATGTCAGTAGTAATAATATACGTAATTCGCAAAATCAATGAATCTCAATAGAATTCGTAGCAGTTCATCGTTGTTTTTTTTATTTTTTACATTTTTTAAATTATTTATTCAAGGCATTGCGCATGTAATTGTTCATGTGAAAAAATTATGACAAGTGTGCTAGGGACGGAGCGAGGCAGATGCAACCTATCACAGCTCTGGCGCGCTTTTGAAATCATCTCTGTATATCGTGAAAGAAACATTTTGGGCCTCGGCTTTATTCACAAATCAAGAGTTTTTAGTTCTAACACGATTTTCAGAAGTCATCACGTGTACATATATCATAAACCCAAAACAATTGATACTCATGATATTTGTAGATTTAAAATTTCTCACCCAGTTTATATCAGTTAAATATCTCGTGAAAGAAATGATTTTTATCGAAATAAAAATATTTATTAAACAAATGGATGTCTTGGAATTTTTTTTTTGCCTGCCAAGTATTTATGTCAGCATTCTGGGAGTGTGACTGTCGACATCTGAATCCACCTCTAACCTTCAGCAAAATTTATTATGCCAAATCACGATATAGTACAACTGATGCGTTCAAATGCACGTCGCTATTTCCACACATGCAACACTGTTTTCGGTTAAGAATAATGCCTGTCTTAGAAACCTTATAATAAGTAAAACTCCCAGCAATATAAAACTACGCAAACTGGAAATTTCGCTTTTTTTAAGCATTTTAATTTCGGCTCCTTACAGTTAAGTTGCCTTTTCATATCTAACATACCAAAACTACTGTCCAACACATACCCAGTTTCCTATTTCATTTAGTTTAGGATAGAGGCTCTACACTGTGGATTAATTAATGATAACTAACTGGACTTACCCGTAAGAGGCATTATTAACGAGCATTTATATACACAAACGTTTATCACAAACCACTACAGAAATACTTAAAATCAGCCTATAAAAAAAATTGTAAGACATGAACAACATACCAAACTATCCAATTCGTGGTTAGCCGAAAATAAAGGCTTGTCCGATCGTGCCTGAGGGAAGAAAAATATCAAACAGGAAAAAAAAAGTGGTCTTGCTCGAACATTTATAGATTTCGTAGAATATTATTTTTCTTGCTTGAGTTCTGGCACCAAAAACTAATTACTGGTGTCAAGAAAACCCGGCTTTTTCCAGTATTTCTTCCAGTGCCCGTTTTACGTGCGTGCTCCCCGTTATAATTTCATAAAGAAAACCTGAATCAGCCCGACGTCCCTAATACAGGCTGGGCTAAATGTCTCCCAGAGCGAACATTCAGGGGAAAGATGTGGCTTCCGAAAGAGAGTCGGCAGAATTTTCTATCCGGGCTGTTTTTCTCCCCATAGGTTCTTCCTCAATGCCATTGTCGATTTTATGACTTGTGTCATTATGGCCGCATGAGCTATTAGATTAGCGTGTCGTTAAAGGCGGACAATGCAAAGTAATAATTACATAAGTAACTGGTCTAATCTAGCGGCTGTCTCAAACACCTCGGCGAAATGGCTCTAATGTACAGAGAATACAGAGCACGGATAAGGACCGGCCAGTAATTTCGTCCAGTTCTGCCAGGCTGCTTAGGGCTCTAATCCAGTTAGACACGAAGCAAGGGGATTGTCACCGTCAAATTAAACGCTTGCTGTTTTCCTATAATTGACACTGACCTACAGCGTTATATCTATTGTTACAGCCAATAAAATTAAAACCCAGTGGCATCATTTCAAAAAATTCAGAGAAAATATATATCGAATTATATTATTATTTTCAGCAATATTTTTCGATGGTAAAATATTTATTTATTTGTTTTTTAATTTCAAAATACAACTACAAGGAAAATTTTCAATGGATCCTAGAAATGTGTGTCCCTAAAACAGACCGTGGATCTCCTTTTGGTATGATACATGACCAGCCCGGAAACAATGTTAAGTATTCAGCCCAAACGGAGGTCAGTTATGACTGATAAACGACCATACCAAGATAATGATATATAGGCCATAAAACTTGCAGAGATAAATAAATATATATATATTATGTAGCGTAGTGAAAACAAGCGTTAACACATACTAGTACTTGCTTGGAAAAAACGGCTATGTCTTCATTGAAAGATTCAGACGAACAAACGTCTCCCCCGGCCACACCCGGCTCCCGTGGGGTGCATGTCGCCAATTCACATTTCTCAAATATTAAAGCTAGAAGCGGAAACAGTGGGTGCCTGTGGATAGAGAAAGAGAAGGGAGAAATATTTACGAACATGGCGGCCATATTGGTCTCGGTTAGATTCATGCACGCTATATTGAGGCGACTGACGGCTGTAAGAGACCCGGGACCATAACATTGCCCGGGGAATGGACGGCCTGTGACGGGCGGGGGAACGGCATGAGAAGCCACAGCCGTTCTCCTCGCTCATCCCGAGGCAGACAAAATTAGAATTACAGGTCTGCCGAATAAATAAACAACATATATAGATAAGTCGATTACACAACCGTCAAATCTCGTTAAATGTTCTGTGTTTTAAATTACGCTTTAACATGGGAAAGGACCAACATTCAACTGCCACGTGAGACTACAACCCTGTAGTGGTAAAGGCCGATTTGTACACGACCGTTTGTGGAGAAGGGACAAGGGCCGACAGCGACACATCATCGGGACATTTACACACGATAACCCTTTATAAAGTATGTATATAAAGGCCGTGTGTGTACATGTGTATGTATGTAGGTAGGTAGGTAGGTAGGTACGGGTACCGGTATACAGATAGATTCATATGTGGTGTTTGCGTGTATGACGACTCACCCGTAAACTGAGTCCTTATCCCTTTTTAGCTGGCTGTCCTGTGATGAGGAATTCATAACTGCCGGCATATTGCTCGGGGACGTATAAGGCGGGTACTGATGGATACTAGAATGGTTTAGGGTGCTATGTCCCAAGCCCGGGTGGCTAGCTACACTACCCCGGTGAGGGTCGTACATCCCCGTGTGATTGTCCATACTCCCGTAGTGAGGGAGGTCATTCTCATACTGCAACAGAACAAGTATACCAGTCATTCATTCCACACGGCTTACAGTGCTATATTACCAACAACAACTCCCCCTTCATCATTTCTCTGTAAATATTATTGATGGTAAAAGACACGAACAGCCATAAATTTGGGTCTGAACAAGAGGATTGTCTTGCCTTCCAGTCTGTCCCCGCCGGCCGATGCTACCCCAGCCCCGTGGGGTGACGGGATTGTAGAAATATGTGAAGAGAAACTTACCCGTTGAGCCATGGACCCTCACGTAAGACAGGCTCCGGCCGCCTCCAATTGCGTAAGTTTTTGTTGCTGTGCCCTGCTGCGTACGTGCACTTGGTATAAACAAACCCCCTGTCCCTGTCAAAGAAGTAGAAAAACTGTCAAACGGGGTAAAACCTCCATCTAGCCTGCCGTCATCACAAGCTCAGTTTAACAAGTAAGCTGTCGGTGCTCATGGCTCCTTCCACTAAATCTGTCAATCACCAGTCCGTTACTATAGAACGCTATAACAAATGACCTGTCAAACTGGGCCGGCCGCGGGCGATCTGACTTCCAACCAGCGGGGGCCTTCAAGTGCCCTGATCCATTCGGATTGTGCCGTAATCAGTTTTTCAAAACAGGGATTCCCAGAGCAAAACGATACAAGTTTACAGCATCGAAAAAATTCCTCGGCTGCGCACAAGTGAAGATATACCCTCCTATTCATACATCATTTCCAATAAGCTCGACAAATTATGCATGCGTGTAGAGAGGCTGGGCCAAGGCTTTGATGGAGCGACTTAACCCAAGCCTCTCGTTTTTCATGAAGACGAATCAGAGCCTGTCATCGGGCTGGGGTCTCGTAACGGGACAAATCATACATCTGACCCCCAGACGAGAACTTCTGAACAATATTAGCAGAAGGTGGTGTTTATAAAGACAGAGTCAGAGAGAAATATTTTACTTAAAGGTGGGACGACTCTTTTTAAAACTGAACGGTGTACGTTTTGGCCCTTTCCAAAGCAACGCATCATCTGGTGTCTGACATCTACTTAACTTTGATAGCCCGGTCCCTGTAGCGGGGGAATAGTTCCCAGGAAAACCCGCGTGACAAGGAAAATATGTTGGTACTTCTAAAACCATCATGCTAATGTTTTCAACCCCTAGGGGTACAACGAACTCGGAAGTATGTCTTGAGCACTTCAAACGTATCTCGCCGAAGTACTGTTTATCTAGATTGCTGGGCATAATAGTTTTCCGACTTCCTTGCACATTTCGGGGATCAGACCCCCTCTTTAGGTTACTGACGATAATATCGCGGACTTGATACTCCCTGTACACGATAGATGTATGGGGAAGGGAGTCGAGTGGAAAATAAACTAGGCGCCTTGGACTTATAACGTTACTGGTTTGCCCGGAGAGATAAGACTTTCAGAGGCCACATGGCATGGAATGCTATTGCCTGCTAATTCCTTCCCCGGAATTAGGCGTAAACTTTCAGTGGAGAGTTTTCAAAAAAAAAACAAAATGCAGAAAAGAAATTACCATAGACTAAAAAGGTCGAGGTGTTGAAAACGCTGACCGTCAGTCAGACGTGCAGGTACGACCTCGCTACTCCCATGTGTTCGCTGTCAGAAACTATCCAACTACCAGTCAATGCATCCGAGTATAAGCCTATATGGAGTGGGTGTCTGTGCAGATCGTCAAAACCTCCAAAATACTTGATCTCTGACGCTGTAATGTCTCCTCAAAAAGCAGATAAACGATTAAGCTATCGTGGCTATTTCGTATCGCGAACCCTTCAGCTCCTGTTCGCACCATTGCCCATGAATAAACTGCGGTTTCGAAATGGAATCGTCCGACCTCCCCTAGCCCCGCCACCGCAATAGATCATACTCTCAGCTAATCAGGTTTAAAGCAGCGAGCTGGGTCGGACATATTAATGAGATAGCGCGCAAATTCAAGTCACCTTAAGGGGGTTTAAGAAGCAAAATCCTCCCCTGAAGCGACATTTTCCACTGATTGTAGTCACTGGTCCTACAAAACTCCCTCATGCGTCCAGAGAGGTTAGAGGTTTTAAATAAAATCAAATGTTTAGGCCGCTTCGAATAGACAACTTAACCAATTTTACCACTGAAAAGAAACGGCGCCCCGTTCTTAGAATATAGGGCCATACATACACCCATCCTCTTGAGAAGACATCGTGGCGTTCAGGCTTGCTTAAAAAGGACAGGAACAAGGCGTTTAGCGGGTAAATAGTGGACTTAATGTGGTTAAAAATCAGTAGTACAAATAATAGCCACCTATGAAAACTGCACTTAACGTTATAAGACGATACAGTTTGTTCATCGGGTGTGCAGATAACTGCAACAGTACAGTAAATTGTTGTACTACAGTTTTGTTGTGTTTGTGCCTAGTTAGAGTTATACAGATGCTTATCAGCCTGTTTTGTGAATTAAAAATATACACATTGTACAAATAACCTTTATATATTTATAGAAATCTTTGTATATGCCGACAAGATCTTATACAGGCGTGCCATGATGTGAGAGGAAATGCCGAACGTTGTTTCAGAACGCCAACGATTTTTTTTTTTTTTACGTATTTTAATTTTAAAACTAAACGATGGTTAAAACACACATCATAGCAAAACAGTTTATCGGAATATAAAATCTGCATGTAATTTCGCATGGCTACAAGGGTAGGATATGTCGCCAATGCTCTATGGAAAACGCCATCCAGTTATATACCATTCATAATACTGGTTGTATTTAATATTTTCATCAATTACATGTATAAACAGAATCGGGCTATATTTACATGAATGGAACTCACGTGTATCATCACCACTAAACAAGAGGAAAAGAGAACTACAGATTCCTATCAACACGCTGATTATTATGTACTTATGAAATATTTACTGAGAAAACGTCAATGACGCACTCTTCACGTGTGTTCTTCACGCGCAGTCTTTACATGCAATGTTATCACCCACTCTTAGCATGCATTGTTCTCACACACTCTTCACATGCAATCTTCTCACGCACTCTTCACATGTATTTAAATATCCACACAAATACCGACGACTAGCAAAAGTACAATTTGGGAGATACAAAAACACTAGGAATCAGGTGAAGCATATTTGCCGATTATCAAATAAAAGAACATTAACAAAATATAGAAGATAATAACCTAGCTAATATAATAACATAACACAGAATTCTCCACACGAAAATAAACCCAGTTATTTCTTTCTCTCATTTTAAAATATAGCTTTAGTATAATATGCTTTAACAACGTGCTATCGCTTAAAATGTATAATAAATTCACTCAGTATCAACGTCCATTACGAAATATCAGCCACACGGACTAAGTTAGCTGGAACGGTTACTTTCTGAAGACCCAGTTTATCCTAAGTCGTCTGCAAGCATTCATTTATCGTTTCGGCTTTATAGGAGTTGCTTTCAACTCAGCTAACATATTTTGGCCGGTATTAAGATTAAACCGGACTTTTCAGCCCTAGATAAGCGATAGAAAATTGTTTTTCTCTAGGCGACTTTTGACATGGACATTTCCCGCTTGTCGAAGAGACCCAAAATGAAGTTCTGGTGATTTTTATCAAGACAAAGTGCCGAGTGGAGAGTAAAAGGCCGGCGTTAAGTGGGAAGACAATGGGGGGAGTGGGGGAAGTAGTCGTGCCGATCGTATTTGGCTGGAAGGGACCTACAAGTGCGGCTTCTTCTGCAGCGGCGGCAAGAAACTGACGATCCGCAAGAGTCGCAACCCGTGTGTACCAGACAAGACAACTGGAAATCAGCCAGTTTCTTCTATATTCGGTCGTTTTTCAGGGCTTTATCTCTGTGAGTTTCCAAGCTCTCGCAACGGACGGACGTCACCCTCAGGCCAGACGTGTGTCTTTTCCGCTAGCATCCTTGGGAAGTCAGGGAGATGCCGGGTCGCCCGAAGCAAACGACACAAAGCAGTCACTCTGGCCGATAATGCTTCTATAGTGTTCGGCGTATGCTTAATTATACTCTAATCTACCCACCAAGGCCTTCTTTAAACGCCACGTTGTTTATATTAACGCAAAACGCGCTCTGCTTCATTGCCTAAGTTTTTCCGGGAGAGAATCAAAATTACTCACTCTAACAAACGTCTCGGTAAATCGGTCTCTGTCACAATTGTTTTCAAGAAATCCCCGAGTTATTAAAATAAAACTGTGCCAAAAACACGAATTACCGTAACCGATCCCCAACACAAGCAAATCCCCTCAACTGTTTACGGGTTGGATTGAAATCGCCTGGCATGCGGCAGATAGTAAACTACCAATAGCGTATAAATGAGATATATTTATATGTATGTATACACACACAACCGAAGACAACTGTACACTTTGCGGATACAAAAAGTGATGAATGAACAAATCGCACGGTATAACATCTATAACACCATATAGGGCCTGTACACAGTATTAGAAATAAAACAACAGTTAGACCGAAGTCTGTTGTGGGAAGAAATCAGCGAGAAGCTCAGTCGACACAGGCGGTCGTTTAATATCAATACTGGAGAGTCAGACTGAATTTAATGCGAAGTTGATGTTGACAGAGGGATGGATATTAAAGTGCAATGGTTTCTCCTCTACGATGGCTAACAAGAATGCGGATGAAACTGACAGGAGACCTCGCACGTTTCTCTTCACCTTCCCATATAACAACGTGCATCAGGCAGATATTTCGCAGCATGGGTTGTTACAGAGAAAATGATGACAATTAATAAAGGATGCGCATCCAGATTTCGCTGACCTTCACAGTGTCGGGCAATAAAATGGTAGAGAAACCGCTTGAATAATTGGCTAAGTCGGCTGATGTGGCTGGATTAAGCGTCCTACGTACGGTACGGGACTGACTTGGCGCCTCGCCGTCTCCGAGTGACCTATGAGAAGTGGGTAGACAACCCGGACACCATCGCCCGCTCTCCCAGCTTCTGTGTGAAAGTTTGCACCTACAGCCGGTGTTTTGCTTCCACCCCAACCAGCATAACGACGACCGCATACCCCGGTCTCCTCAGTCCAGTCTCATGTTGAGTTTGATGGCTTTAATTGACAGTTATACGATATTTACTATGCATAAATACCCAGCCCATCGCTGCCTTGACTTGACATAAAATCTGTACTCAAAACCTGTGCGCCGTTAGCGTTTACACCTTGCCGTTTTAAAACAACTCACTCGGCAATGTGCTTAGGCTGTGAAATAAAGATTTGTCGGTGACATAATGGGCACTAAAGATAACTAAAGAAATAATATATATATATATATATATATATATATATATATATATATATATATATATATATATGAATGTTTTAAACATAGTCAAGAAGAAATGGGGCATTGAGAAAATATTTTTTCAAAACTATAAATAAATAAATAAATAAAAAAAGAAATGAGTAAGGAAATGATTAAAAAATTAATTAATATATAACAAATAAATGAAAATGTCATTGAAATTGGAAAGCCAAGATATTTCAGCAAATTGAGGTGAACATAAGAGGAGTATATATGTTTAAGGAATCCCCAGTCTGCGAGCGAGAGATACCGCCCGGTGGTATGCAAGGGAGCTAACTGGTGTGGCTTTGCACAAGGGCTCTCCTTCGACAACTGGGCAGCAGAATCTCTAAGACGATAATGTTGTGTTCATGGGGAAAACAAGAAAAATGATAGGTTTCTAACATACCACATTTTGTACAGGTTAAACATTTCGTGTCATTTCTTGACATTTTCGGATAAACGGGAGTTCTAATGAATTCGTAGACGCCAAGATATTCACCACTTCATGGCCGTAGCCCGTTTTTTTCGTAAAGCAATTTTTCGGTTATAACAATATAGCATTAGCTGTACAACATTCCAGACGGGCTTTGAAACAATCCAGTAAATATTAACATTTATGTTTTAAATGAAACACACATTTCCTTGTAACAAGTTTAGTATATGAAGAGGTCTCTTTCCTGGTAATTGTGGACCGGTAAAAATTATCTTTCCTGTCTGCTCTACTTTCTAAATCAGCTGAATTTCCATTTGTTCAGCTAATTAGAATGCTAAACTTGTCAGACGTTTTATCAGCAGATATAATGACATGATTAATCAGGAAATGTTATAACAATTACAACAATTTCACCATCCACAGTTAACCTTCTCACCAGAATTGCAACACGCTCGTTATCCATGTGATATTCTAACAAGTACAGGTTAAACAATTCCAATACATACACAGCTTTTAAGCTAAAAAAAAAAATCCCCAAGCTTGTGTGTGCGTGCACAGAATGCATATAAACTGAACGTCAAATTTCTCCATTCGTTTAATTTGAACGCTAGCTGACATGTATTACCTTGTTCGATAATTTATTATTGTCCTGATATAGAAGAAAAAAACATTCGTCCACAGTATGCCATAATTTACATACAGCAAATAAAACAGACGGTTTAATGACTGAGATGTATGAAGAAATTCCTAACGGAACTGTAAAACATGTCACAGAGCGAACTGTACTACACAATATTTATTAATCAAACTTTGACGGAACAATTGCCAGAAGAGCCATATTTATTAGTTTAGTCGAGTATAAGCAGGATTACAGTTTTGTTTTAGAGTACAATACAGTTCCGTGCGCTTGCTACACGTCGCATCCACGTAGTATCGTTTTATTGCGGTCTGATCCATTTCAGCTATCGACAAGGTGCTAGATGTTGGTTTCTTCAAGTGTCATGTCTGAGAGACTAAATTGACACCTCACAGGTGTTAATTAAAAGAATATGTCAATTTTTTCCATCGATTTCCTTTTGGAACTAAAACGATATTAGAACATTTGTGACGTGTTAGTGTCTTTTATTGTAAACTTGTATTCAGGAGATTTTTTAAACAACACTGTATCCTTTGCAGTGGAAACCCTGACACATTAAGTGAATTCAGACTGTTTATACATTAAATATAGTTGTCTTTTTACCACTAACAGTTGATGTCTTACTTTAGGAAATATAAAGGTTATCAGACCTGCGTATACAAATTTTACTCTCATTTAAAAGAAATATATATTTTGTATATCAGTCACTGGGGCAACTCAACATTGTCCTTCACACACACACAAATAAACACAACGCCAAGTCTATCGTTTCATTCACGTTTGTAAGTATATTTATGAATACCAAGATGTCACGAGTTCTTTCAAGGAGAATATATACCCATGGAAGACAATCAAATACTTTTAAATAACAATAGAAACACACTGTGTGCAATTTTGTATACACCAGTACTTGTGTTGCTGTGCTATAGAGGCGTACACATAATACTAACTTCTGGTAGATACAGTATACATTTGTCCGTCAATAATCTGCGGATGGTCGTGCGTAAAACACTAATCAAATAAATAATTAAAAATATATATTACCACATACACATCAGTCAGCAAAACAACAAATAAACATTACGTTGTGTACCACTTGCGGTGTATAGTTTTGCATGCATTGTGTGCATGTTATACATTGAACACAAGCTATACACAATCATTATAAACTATATGTACCATTGCAAATTTGCAAACGGTTACCTTTTGAAGCCCTAAGCATGTATAAGTGTCATATATGTTTGCAATTCAAACAGTTGAGCCATGTATGCACTTTCCCCAAACTAAAATGTCAATATCGGTAAGATACACACAAAGAACACTTGTGTTGAAATCTAACACAACAACTTGCATTGTTCTAATCCAAACACAGAACGTTTTACCCCAACACAAACATGTGTAAAATAAATGTGAAGCACACAAACTTGAGCGGAACCAAAAATTGGGCAGTTTACGTAACACAACAAAAACTTGTGCATTTTACAAGTTTTGTGCATAACGCCCAACACATCTTGTGTTAAATTCTTTCAATACAAGGCCTTATGTTGTTAATTCAACAGAAGATATGACACCAAAATTTTAATGGAGAGAACACAAGTTTGTTTTCTTGTGTGTATCGATGAAGACTGTATTATATCGATATATCTTGTATCATAGACTGTCCACAATACTGTCAAAGTACACTGTGAATGTTACGTCGAGACAGCACAGACGAACGGAACGATAGACATTTATACAGTACACATACTATACAGTGCAAGCAAGTTTATTCGCGCTATTCTTGACAAATTTGCATTCGCCAAAAAGAAGTCTGCACTTAACACTTTCTAAAATACGTCAGTGTAAGGTTCATGTTGGGGATATCAACATAATACCAGATATGGAGCTTGGTACATAGATATAAACATAGCCATGTAATCTATCTTTAGAATGCATATCTGTTTCGCTGCAAACATGACTGGTTAGGGGAAACGCCCAGATGGATTTCTCGTGTCAGATGGCAAACAATATAGTGTCAGCAATCAGAAAATTTGATGTTGATTTTTTTCACCAATATTATGATAAACTAAAACTTAATATCCTTTTTGTGTGATATCCAAACGCCATGTGGAGTGTACACAACAGAGCAGCCCATATGTCAGATATCTGCCAATGGTTGGTGGTTTTATCCGCTTGCTCCGGATTCCTCCACCTATAGAACCTAACCCAGTGTCATGTATAAAATGAAAAAGTCTTGATCACGAGGTTAAACCAATCAAACCATATGTCATATCTATCCCCTGTTCTTGTGCAAGATGCCACGTTTGTACAGCTTGGCATATTCCAAGAGGATTGATTTTATAGATTTGGCTTGATCAATGTCTACATTTGTATTACAACAGTTTACAGTTTACAGTTTTAAAGGTCTGTTTTAGAACTATGCAGGAGATTCTTTTCACGATGAAAGAGAAACATATTTAAGTCCATGCATGTCACGATATACTCAAATATACCTAAAATACATATGCACGATGACAAGGAATCGTAACTATACGTTGCCTATCTTTAACACTGAACGTTTATCTTACACTCACTGCGTAGTTTCCTCGGCCATGAATATTTTTAAAACGCATACAAATGGATAAATTAAAACCGACGACAATCTCATAATTTTACATAACACACATCCTATAAACAAAAGATGGGGTTGCATTTATTCACGCCTATCTATACCCATGCAGTATATATTAATACGCGCAGTACAAACTTACCTTGTATTAATGTACATATTTTTATTCATGACTCTTCATAATGCTTGTATAGATGCTTCCATGGTTAGCTGGTGGATTTCATCCTCGGACCCTACACATATCGGGATTGTCCTACTCAGGTAGGACTATCCTATACTAGGGGAGGGTTTGGTGCTGGTGGGGTTGGGAGAGGGGAGGGGGTGGCTCATATATTGACAAGGGCAATGGAGACTAATACATGAATAGAACAACTCCTTCATACAACACTAACTCAAAGATCTAACTAACCCATATAAATATATATCTTCATCAGAGCGATTGTTTCTCTGTTATTCGCTTCTTAAAACGGCCGCAGAGTTCCGCAATTTAGCCAGGCTTGTTTTGTGACCGGCGGGTCGTTTATACATGCATATACATACATATGTGCCCGTACACTTTATCCTGTAATCTTGTATAGGATTTGCGAATTATAATAACATAAAGTTAATTATCTTTCTAATTCGTTTACAGCTTAGACGTATAAGTTGGTGACGCTAGTTAGTCATGGATAGATGAACTTGTACAATATTACCATTTGTTACAGAATAAAACCCGCATAATTAGAAACGCGCGAAGAAAAAACGTCTCGGGCAAAGTGAGAGATTGCGTGTTTAATACGGTAGTTCACTCAGCCGTACGTTATAAGAGCACGGCTGACTTGTACCTTCTCTGATGTACACATAACAACATTTAGAGCAGGTACAGGCAGTATATACACACTTCCCTGATCACCTCTATGAACACTTTGAACCTTTCATAACACATTATCAGTCTACACAAACTTACAGGCATCGCTTTACATCCACGCCAACGTGATGTTCTTGCTTGCTCGAATGGCAGAAGGCAACCATACATATACATAGAACGCTAATTGCTGGAAAACAGCTCTGTATACGATTTTCTCTGCTTGGTCATGTTTAAATGCTTTAAAACACAGAGGGAAAAAAAGTAAGCCACTGTTGCAGCCCAAAGAGCTATATAACTCAGCAGAGGAAATTGAATTTTTCAACAACTGTGAAGAATGTAATAATTGATACAAAGCCTGCTTCATTATGACGTTTTCCTTGTGTTTTTTGGCCCGGCACACAGATGCGGCTACGCTTTCCAAAAGAGGTCCCTATTGAGATGAACCGAAACAGCAATCGACATTTGACAAGCAGCTGTCGCTCGTCAAATACAGCGAGATCTACAAATGGGCTGTATGTAACCCTAACGTTTTTTTTTTTTTTAATTCTTAAGCTATAGAGGTGAGAACCAGCTTTCGTAATATTTCAAAGTTTCCACAAATTACATTTACCCGACAGAACGGTATTGTTTTGAATCTTACTAATTAATAAAATTTAAAAACCCAGCCCACCTGAAAGCTTATCTGCCGGAGGTAATAATGTAACTCACCTCTCTGCATGATACCCCGGTAAATTCTAATAATGCCGCTTGTCTTTTGCAGGTAAAGGCCTGAATTTATTTATCTATACAGAATCTGTTAAACTGTTCTAGAGAAGAGTGAAAAATAAGCAAGTGAGAAATAATCTACAATGGTGAACAAATAAAGTTTGACAACAGAAAAAAAGACCAAGATAGGACCAAAAAAATGAGTTCATTTGATCACAGAAAATAATTATAATGACAATTTAAACTTTCCTGCAAATACTTGCAGATATTTTAATCAATCTGCTTTGCCGTCATCTCCGATGCAAGCTTATACCTATATACTCGGCAACAGCGGTCTGAATCCTAAATCTCGGTAATACATTTGTTATATAGCGATTTTTGCCGTCAGATTTATATAAACTTGAATAATTACGTGATTAGTACATATAAAGAGGCTAAACATTAGGGTGAGCCTATGTGCATTATCAAAACCACACCAAATCGAACATGACAAAAAGTTGGAAACATTCACATCTTTCCTCAGCTTTATACCAACCACCAAGGCCTTGGGGGTACATTTTGTAAAGTCAAGCCAGCGTTTTCATAAATGGCAAGGTTTCCCAATCGTTAATATATGGAATAGCAAACACTGAGCGCACAGTACATGGGCAGTACCCTAACTGAATGTTCATCGATATATATATAATTCCCTCATCATAAATTAATCCATCCAAATTTTAGCGATTCTTTCTCGCATGCAGTTTTCATTATAATATGTTCTGATGACTGTTTTGTCACTCTTCGAGATGAACATTTGTTTTGCCCCTCCTTTGTGGAAATGTAAACAGGCGAGTCATAACTTTTTCGGTAAAAAATATGGTTTTGTCGTGCATTCTTTTCATTAAATACTATATATCATATAATCGGTTACATTATACGTACATTGTCAGTGCATATCTTGTAAATGCACACTGATAGACAATAATTATTATTTATATATATATATATTCCATTTTTGTCCTATTAAATATTTATCAAAGTCCACTTCTTAGATGCAGTTTCACTAATATAAGTTTTATGAATATTTTCGCCAGTCCGATTAAGTATTTTTCGTCAACTTAATTAATGAAAAGTTTCTCGGACATTTTTGTCGATCTGCTGCACAGGGTGTTTTATCAGTGCTTTTAACATTTTCCCCGTTCTCCGTTTAGCATAGCTCTTTAGACATTCCAGTGGATTTATAAAGTTCCGTCCTTTTGCTATGCACGCATATGCCATTTCATCAAGATCTGAATATATTTAATTGATATAGCTTTACTTTGTTCCGCCCAAGATCATTACTTCTTTTGAATGCTGTACTGTTTCATGACTATATATATGTTTACATCTGTGAATTATGATAGTTTCACCAGGACGCAGCATTCAAGTAAACTGCATGCTTCGTTATTGGTGTTATTAACAGATAAAAAGCCAGCATATGAACGCCAATGGATTGTGCAGATTTGCAGCATATATATGGTGATAAACAACCGCTGATAGTATAAACAAGACAGTCCATGCAAATGGTATATAAATACTATACAACTAACATTACATTAAAGTTGGTACAACAAAAGTTGACGTTTATCGTTCTTTGTTGGTGGAAATAATTTAAAACCCTTTCAGAACAGATGAAACAAGTACAAAACTGTTCAAAGTCTATCAAACTACATATATGTAAAGATCCCTCAAGTATAAAATTACAAATGTAAGTATAGACATATTTATTTTTCTAAGGGTCTAAAAATTACGTTGTTGCAGTGATGACGCCGCTTGTACTATATATATCCCTGTATTTTGTGATAGAAAGATGCATATATATTCGACATAATATTGTACAGCGCATTACCTTATTAGTTCACATGTTGAAATAGAATTTTTGTGAGCACAGGCATGATGTAATCGATCCTTTATAAAATGTATTCACAGGGTGAAGTGTAAGTGAGAGGGGAGTTAACTGATCGACCTCAGGTGGTTTTACATCCGGCTCTGTACATGCGTGTTCAGCTGTCTCGAGTTAATTTGACTGTAAATATATGAAAACATATCACTCTCTTTATCCAAATCAGTCGCCACGAACAGCTGAAAACTCAACTGCAAACAACTACTCAAAAACTCAATTAACGAATCGTCCTGGCATTCATTGTTATCACTGTCATATAAACATACATGAGCCATGTTCATTTACAGGTGTACTGAAATATATATATATATGTGATATCATTATATGTACATTTCAGACGAACCTCATATACCACAGACTTTCTGTTCGGCTAATACTTAAAACAGAATTAAAATCGGGGACTTTCTGTTCAATGCCCTCGAAATATTCAACTACAGGTCAATACTGAAAACAGATTTCACCTTAGAGACTTTCTGTTCAACACATCTGAAAACTTTTCCAATTGGCTAATTCTTAAAAACTGACATCTTATCAGAGACTATCTGTTCAATACTGACGAAACCTTACCAACATAGGCCAATCACACTAAAGACTTTCTGTTCAGTACCGGACGAAATGTTTACATAGGTCATTATATTTCAAACTGAAATTAAGGACGTTCTGTTCAAACCCAATAAACGAAATCTGGGCCAGTACTTCATACTGACGTCAGATCAGAGACTTTCTGTTTAAACCCAATGAACGATATCTGGGCCAGTACTTCATACTGACGTCAGATCAGAGAATTTCTGTTTAAACCCAATAAACGATATCTGGGCCAGTACCTCATAATGACGTCGGATCAGAGACTTTCTGTTTAAACCCAATAAACGATCTCTGGGCCAGTACTTCATACTGACGTCAGATCAGAGACTTTCTGTTTAAACCCAATAAACGATATCTGGGTCAGTACTTCATAATGACGTCGGATCAGAGACTTTCTGTTTAAACCCAATAAACGATCTCTGGGCCAGTAATTCATACTGACGTCAGATCAGAGACTTTCTGTTTAAACCCAGTAAACGATATCTGGGTCAGTACTTCATAATGACGTCGGATCAGAGACTTCCTGTTTAAACCCATTAAACGATATCTGGGCCAGTACTTCATACTGACGTTAGATCAGAGACTTTCTGTTTAAAACGGATGATACATTTACCTGTAGGATAATACATATACAGTATCCTACAGACTTTAATTCTAGTATCGATCAAATGTCAACTTGGCCTTAGATTATTCAAACTAACTTTATAACAGTGACTTTTTGTCTAGTACAGCTTTATAAGTCAAAGCGACTTCACATCGCCTTTTCGGTTCAAAGAAAAAGACTTACAGCATGGAGAGTAAACCCAGATTGGTCATATCCAGTGTGATAGTTGGCAAACAGTTACACGTAACCGGTGAAATACGGCCTCACGGTCAGTTACCTCACTCTGGGTTTTACTCTAAATTTCATGTAAATGCTAGCAAAAATAGTAGCAACTTATTGTCCCCCGCCCCAGCACAATGGCTTGACAAACTGATTTTATATAGTCTTTTAGTGCAATGAAACTGAGTTTTATAATTTATAATTTTTAATGACTCGACAGTTTTGTACAATATCGACGAAACCTTTGCCTACATAGTTTGATGCACAAGGAAGGTTTTCGGCCAGCATCTATACATTTTTACAAGTATAGCTTTACGCTTTTCAAACTTCATGCCAGTGACTTTTGATTCAATAACTATGACTTTTTACTTCAGTCTATCGCTTCACATCAGAGACTTTTGGACTCATCACATTATAAAAACGACTTCGAAGCTTTATTTTTTAACTGACTTCAATATCATAGCTTTTCGACCTAGTATTTGAAACTTTTCTCTAGTTTCACACTGTTCAAACCGATGACTTCGTAACAGAAACCTTCGACCCAGTTTGGATGACTTCAACTGTTTAATAGGAGTGACTTTTTATCCATTATGAATGAAATCCAAATACTCCTAAAGGTTTTGTTCTATGTCTATTTGTATATCCATTCCTTATACATCGTTCATTGACCATGCACCTTTAAAACTAGCAAAACATTTTTCACGAACTTTGCGACATAAATGTCATATGATCATATAACGTATACCATATATCATATATTGTTATAGTAATATCTGTGAAAATAAATATTCAAAATCATTCGTTCTTACCATAACCATTTCACAAAACAAGTGAAATATTTAATAAAATGTTTATGGCTATGATTATTATTTATTTATTTTATGGGGATTTAACGACGTCCTCATGTCTGTTTGCCTTTTATGTTGGCAATCAAATTTATCTACCTGTCCTAAAGTTATATAATACACTTCAGGTAAATACTTCTAGGAGCAAAAGTTAAGCCATAAAATTTGCAACACGTAAATTTTGCAGGCGCCAGAGGCAAATGTTTTACTGTACACTTTACGCTGTCTACTGCCAGACGGGTGTAAAGTTTATCAAAGTGACAGGACATTTTCAATAAGCTGTACAAGGCGCACACCATTCGTTACGGAATACAAGGCCAGATTTTTGTAAAAAGATCAACAGCATTGGTCCTTGGGAAGGCTATACGGAGGTTGTTTATACATGTACTTTTCTCTTTGAAAAAAATAAAATAAAAATGATATAATTAAAGAGGTACATCATACACCCAACTATCTCGTTTGATAGTTTATCTGTCTTTCTCCTGCGTCATAAAACCAAGATGTGGTGCATATTATTATATATACAGAATTCAGAGTGCATAAAATTACCTATCCCTGGCGAATGCCTGCACTCTAATTAGCTTGATTGAAAGGTTTGTTTAAATTTTTATAAGATTTTTTTAAATTTATGGACACTTTTACTGTCCTAATACTTACAGGATGGGATACTTCTTGTGAGAAAAATTTGTAAATTACTGGGAATCCAGTCAAGGTTGTTGATAAATTGAGGCCGATTATCGCTTAGCTGTCATCTTTCTCTCGAAGAATGGATATGGAGAGAGCGCATCAGGTATGAACTGATTGCTCTTCACAGTCCCCACGTCCGTACAGGCTCAGTCCTTTCGAGACTCCCTGAAGGACAACTTGAAGGGACAATGCAATTTTATGGGGTTTCACCTCGTAAAAAGCAACCGTTCAGGTCGCCAGTAACAAACGCCTCCACGTTTACAGTGGATGGCAGTAAAGCCGAGTGACCGCATGCCTTGGCTGAAGCCATGTGGAGTTGTCAAGGCGGCTAAATGATCACTGTAGGCACTAGAATGTAGGTGCTAGCAGCGACAGTGCCTATTAATCATGCTTTACTCGAATCATTTAACATGTACACCTATGGACAAAAACGACTGAGTCCCCGTCGCGTGTAGTTATAGAGGACGCTCGATCACAGCAGGTGCCCGTATGTGGATCCCATAGATCGTGTTCAGAGAACAGCTAGACACCAAGCAACCTGGACGCGCGAGGTCTTTTTCCTGTCACTCTGGCCAAGTAAGCAAAACCAGACAAAGCCTTCTGCAAATTTATCAAAGTAGAAATAAACTTCCAAACGTCGATGGCTTGAGGTAAAAGCCATAATATTTTTTCCTTAATTTACATCCGACAGCTAAAGCAGCATGACTTATGTCAACAGATGTGCTCGGTTCAAAATATAAAACTTCAGTTTCCCAGGAAAATAACGCTTAAAGTATTAAGTTGTTAAAGACTTTTCTTCCGGAATAAAACAGCTTAACTTCTTCACTCAGGACCAAAATTTCAAATAAATTGAAAAAAACACAATGAACTCCAAAATAAACATTTATCAGTATGACATTAAAACGTAAATGTCTGTGTGGAGTTGCAAACATTCTCTTACGTAGTACATACGCCGAATTAAATTGTAATCTCATTTGAAAGGCAGAAATAAGCGCGCATTGTCCATTTTCAGCCTATTCTTACGGGCCTGTTTGCCTATTGTGTACAGTTTTCTAGTTTCGATTACAATGGAGTTGACAAATCCCACTAATTTAACTTCGACTTTCAGACAAAATCATATAAATCAGTAGCAGGCTGTTTGGATTGATATCACGAAGGTATGAAATTATTGTTGGTGCTATAAAGCGCATGCGCCGTTAAGCACTTGGTACATGCAGTTAGAATTATTCACCTGCGCAACCCGCGGAGTGAGTCGTGTATTAAATTGATGCTTATACATCCCCTTGATCTCAGTTTAACGGAAATTGAGTTATAAAATTAATACCGCTTAAAAAAAAAGTGTAGTAAAATTTTCCATTGTGTACTTTTCGTGTTTTTCTTCGAATTTTCAGTCACCCTGAGAACAGTACGAAAAGTAATCCAAAATTCTCAATACATGTATGACGCGTCCAATCGAGGGAAGGTTTAGTTTCGGTTTCATCACCGTCATCTAACGTTTTTGCACCGAGAAAACTGGTCAAAATTGTCGACTATGATGTATCGTTGTCGATTTTGCTCCACCTCGTTCTTAGGAAAAAGTAATCCCTTCCAGTGGATAAAGAAAGTTCAACACTGACTCAGTTACATTTAACACTCACCATCAAAACTATGTTGATTTTTGGTTTGCCATATGTCAATATTCCGTTCCATGTGACCTTATCATAACCAATATCTCTGAGAAACCGTGTATCTGTGGTTTGCTTGGTGCTGACAGACAATTACTGTGACTGATACCAGTGGGCAAGCAGTCACATACCGTTAGAGACTGTCAGGTCGCATCGAATGCATTACATGCGGTAGTCGCATTTCTTATACCACAAGATCACTTAAACGGCTTATTCCCTCTACTTCAAGGCAAATAAACAACAGCAGATTAAACTAATTTCCTCTATTGAAGACCCAGTATGCTAATATTATTAATGAAATAAAAATTTTCACTTCTCATGTTGTTGTCATTGTCGCAGGCTTTAATGTGCCTTCGTCTCCATTATCAAATTATACATTCGTCAATTATAACAATGATTGCCATTCAGAACGATTTATATGTATTTCACTCATCAGGCTCCTTTTTATTTCGGAAATATCATCTATATGAAGCTTTTATGAGTAGTTTCAATCAAACGCAACTGCGGTACCTGAATTTGTATTCGGCCTCCAGGCCTCCCTCACAGACTATGAGATTGAAATTGCAATTCGATGCCATGTCTATATAGAATATCGACTGTCACCCTGCATCATTGATTTATTTATTTATTTAATTCGTGTATATGCCATATTCAAGAATATTTCACTTTTACATTGGCGGCAAGCATTATGGTCGAAGGAAACCGGGCTAATCTGAGGGTAAACGCACGACCGTCCAAAGATTGCTCATTGGCTTTCCATGTACTGCTGGAGAGGAAGCCGGCATGAGCAGGACAAGAACTCACAGCGACCTCATTAGTGGGAAAATCTGAGTAATTGTGCTGCGCCAGTACCCTAACCACTAGGTCCGGCTTTAATTTCCAATTTATATAAATTGTTTCTAACATATTCATATTTGAGTTGGAAATTGCTATGGAAATGGACTTATCGACTTGGAACGCCCCTTTATGATTACGCCTGGTATAGGAATGTCGGATTTGACGACTTGATTTCAAATAAGTGTACCATATATTATATGTATTATATTATGCTCAAAACACAAATGCATGCAACTGTTAAGTACAACGTTAAACCCCAAGCATTCTTTCATTCATTCATTCCAAATGCATGCACATGTACTTATACATGTACTATATCGTGTACCGTGTGTTTATAAGTATTAGGACATGTATCTGTGTGGTATTAAACCTCGCCCGTGTTATA
Organism: Liolophura sinensis; assembly: GCF_032854445.1. Lineage (NCBI taxonomy): Eukaryota > Metazoa > Mollusca > Polyplacophora > Chitonida > Chitonidae > Liolophura > Liolophura sinensis. The sequence continues at coordinate 66,171,445 of NC_088300.1, forward strand.
CACGCATTTAATCTACAATAAAAGCCGCAGAAATGGAAGTCAACGAGATGCCGAAGTAGCTCGACCAATGTACAAGTTTATACACAAAACAAAAAGAACAACGCATGCATTAAACGTTCCAGGCATATTTCCAAGCTACGGTAGCATATTTGATATCCATTATAGAACTATACAATACATAACTTACAATACTTATTATATCAACTGTAAAAACATTGTATTACAAAATAATACATGATGCCCAATGTAAAATCGTACAAAACTTTTTCAGTGTGACAAAGTTACAATTCTTAATGTCAACCATACAGACTTACTAAACTGTATAGGCTATGTTATTTGAAAACACTCTGTAGCAAATCTAGAAACATACAATGCTTGATATCTGGTGTCAGAACTCATATACTTTGTATCGAACGCACACATTTCACGATGCATGATATTTTAGTGTAGAAACAACTGTAGTTGGCATGAAATCTAGAAACATGATAACAATAATTGAAACCAATTTAAAAACTCCTAATACTTTGTATGAAATGTAAAACCTTTCAGTACTCGGTATCCAGTGAAGAAACGGTTGTTTACCCTTGATAATTCAGGTTCTGGCGGCACCAAAATCACACTATCATTTTATAACAGACTTTTTCACTCAATCGTTTTGGTAGTAGCTATGCAGTAATTCAAATATAACTATTATTTCAAGCCATCCTATACATGGTTATCTCCTTGCAAGTAAAAGTCATCTGTCATCATCGTTAACGTTTTGTTGCAATCGCTCGGCTATACCTTTCCCCAGAATCTACACTCACACAAAATTTTAAACAAACAACGGGGTTTTTTTTGTAACAGTTATTACTCTCGTGCCGCCACTGATGTCATGCCATGACTGCTGTTTGTGCCATAATCATTTCTATTGTTCTGTTAAATTTTCAATTTTCTTGCAAAATTAAGTGATACTTTCGCTTCATCATTATTTTTCTGTTTAGACGACTGCTAATTTCGCACCATCATTCCAGCTGGGTTACTTCACGTATACCTTCAAGTTCATGCTTGTGTCATCAGCTTGATAACATTATACCTACCAGTAACACCAAAAACAAGTCCCAAGACCCTTTAAAACACACCCTGGAACACCAGTTTCCCAAAGTAACATAGGGTTATAATACGTGTAAGATATACAAGTAGTAGGCCTGTATAAGTATTAAATAAAGCTGGTACCATAATAAAGGTAGGAGCAGTTATCATCAGTTTCATAGATGCATAGGCACGAAAGGCTATTTTCTAGACAAGGACATCTACTTCAAATTTCCAACGCCTAGTCCGTGAATAATTGCTCCAGGAGGCACTCTGAAGGTGCAAACCTCCGAAAAAGTTCAACGTAGGCCTACGAATTCCTCGACTACAGCGCGCCGCATAGGGACAACAATTTAATCCTATGTCCACAGGAATGCCCTAACGTAAAGCGGCCGAAATCAGCCTGCGACGGAGATCTAAGCTACTTATTAAAAAAGAATTCAAATGTACTTCATGTGAATGTTCATTGAGATCATACAGATCTACATAACTCCACAAAAATCTTTCAGACGTTTAACCGAAGTCTTGGTCTCGCCAAAACCAATCCGTCCTTCACACATTAGTCAGTACATTGGTTGTAAAGTAACGGAAACTTCAGTGGTCTATCCTGGATCAACCTTTTTTTTAATTAAAACGTGGGGATTTGAATCATCACACGATCTAACACTTACAAACTGGATTATATAATATACGTACACCACCCCCCCCCCCAAAAAAAACTTGTGATTTTTGAGCACAAACTTGTGTTCTTTCCAGCAAAAATCTGTCAAATTTCAACAACTCTTGTTTTTTTAATTGAACAGAAAATGCGTTGGATGTTACAAACACAAAAGTTTTTGTTGTATTACATAAATTACCTTATTTTGATTCAACATAAGTGGCCGTAAGTGGGAAGGTCTGCCAGCAACCTGCGGATGGTCGTGGGTTTCCCCCGGGCTGTGCCCGGTTTCCACCCACCATAATGCTTGCCGCCGTCGTATAAGTGAAATATTCTTGAGTACGGCGTAAAAACACCATTCAAATAAATAAATAAATAAATCAACACAAGTTTGTGGTTTATTATTTTGTTTAACAACAAACTTCAAATTCATTTAACACATATTTGTGTTTCCATTGAATGAAAATGACACAAGTTGTTATGTTAGGCTTGAAAAACAAGTGTTTTGTGTATGTGTGTGTGTGTGTGTGTGTGTGTGTGTGTGTGTGTGAGTAATTGTAGACCGCATAACAGGAGACAATGTGTCTTGTTGTCCACAGAAGTTTATTTTACGATCCGTATAAACTAATTATCTATTTTGACATCAAGGGGAGGCAACACAAGGTGAACAACATAGGTGGCGCGCATAATTGTATTGGACTTTCTTATTATATATCTGTATCAGAGAATTTCGCTCCTGTGACCAATGATATAATTAATTTCTCGCATTCACACTGATAATTTTTAGTCTTTACTGTGAAAAATACCACGACTGCGACCGACGAACAGACGATTTTCATGAGTTTAGGGACAACCAGTCACAAATAAGTGCTTTTTCCTCATCTTTTGACGACCTAAATGACGCTCGTGTCATTTATTGTTGACTGAAGCTTTAACACAGATTGTCCATGTTTAGTACCTTTGACTACTCCATCGGCGGACGGCTCTTAATTTATGATCCCATCGTCTCATTTGAACGTGTTGATCGTATTCTGGGTATAAACCGAAAATATCAAAACGGTATTTAGGTAAACATCTCGGGTGATGTACTGAATATTTTCATTAAATCATTCAGTATGGTCACAATCTCCATCTGTACTGACAATATCGTAGGGATACGCAAACAACAGGCCTTTTCCAGAAAGGTGTAGGCCCATATTGCTAATGCGTAAGCCATCTGTCAATACATTGTCGATGTTAAGAAATATTTAAGATATGGCATTTCCTTCACTACAGATAGGGTCCAGCCTTACAAGTTAAACCAGAATTTACCAAACCTTTATGCCCATCTATGTAGCCATACACCCACATACAGATGAAGGAATTATTTAACAGTTTCATTATTTAATAGTTTTACGTTACAGAGTATCGCAGATTTGCAGATCTCGGTCTATGTCAAAACTACTCAAAAGTTTTTTTTCTGCAGAACGAAAATTGGTTGCATGTTAAATGGAGAGGGAGAATAGACCCCCCATAAAACAGTCAGACATAGAGTAGTCTGTAATTAAAACTTAAATGTGACAGGTCTACGTTTAAAATTATAGCTGGAATACAACGACCTTACCCTTCAATGCTTTATAACCAATCAATATTCAGGCCTAAGAAAGTATATAATAAGCCAACCAAAACGGGCTTGAAGCATTCTTCAGCCCATCTCACTGACAATTGAGGGCATGTTGCATTGGAATTTGTGGTATTCCAGAAAAGCTCATCTGGATTTCGATCAAATAAATAGAGAACTTCTTGTTATGAATTCCTGGGTTCTTCTCGCCCATCTGTCCCTGTCAAATATCATTCTTTTATATAACTCAAACAGAAAGTTATACTAGGTAGAAACTGCATTTAATATATTTCTCTCCCGAGTGTATAAATTATAAAAGATTTCAAAGGATTTTTTAAAGATCACTCACTGAGACTTTATTTGCAATTTGTCCATGGTAGTTCAATGTGCATGGTTTAGTTTGTGGATTTATGGACACTTGATTTGACTAACAGTACCACGGTAGGGTAATCATCCAATCAAAAGCTGTAAAACCCCTCAAATATAGCACAGCTGGTTGTATTAATAGAGTTAAGGATCGTAAATTCCCTGAAGTAAACAAACTACGTGTGCTTGACCAAATTAGAATGAGCAAAGTCCGACTGCCATTGTTAGACTAGCATTCTTCTTCACCTTGGCTATGTCTTTAAGTCAAGATTTATTGTACCATCTAGAAATCGGTCGTGTTATTTGCTTTACTTTGAATCAACCCTCATAAATCAAAAACACATTACAGTTTTGCTGATTTGCGAGCAATATTGAGACATTTTCACTGAGAAATAAAACATACATTTATCGATTGTAACGGAAAGGAGGATAGACGTGCCATCTCTCCAAAAAACTTTTGGTAGGTTTACCACATCACCAATGAAAAACACGCACTGCTTTCAGAACTATTTAGCCCAGGGCTTATTTTACCATAGGAATGCAAAAAGTTATACCAATAACAGTAAGCCGTTGTTTAGTTTACCTTGGCGAGTAGATCAAATCAAGAATATATTCACCGAAGTCAGTTGTGAAATTCAGAGTATCCCTTTAAAAATTCAACTTCATATAATGTTTAAGATAGAAAAGCATATAACACAGGTTTCGTTCAGATTTAAACGCTTTTAAACAGGTAGGTCACCATAATTATTCAAAGCTATACAACAGAACATAAACATTCGCTTACAAATGCTGCAGTTCTTCGAAGGAAAAAAATTTCCATAGTTTGTTAAGTTTTCTAGTTCTGGAAAATATATAGACCGAAAATATACTTTAAGACTCAGGAGTTGTACCAAGCTATCTACGCTTGTTGCCACAACAGACTGTTACGTAGCCCTATGACAAGACCAAGACAATGTACATGAGGTGGATCAGATTCGACCTATAGTCTGCACTTATTTCCATACAGGCATAATTATCCCCGGTTAGGGCTGGTCACGCCGGGACCTACGACAACTAAGGTGGCTCTGAAAACTCAGATTTGATTCTGAGCTCGAAAAGTCCGAACACGGACTGGAGACGTTTGTCAGCATGCAGTGATTGAACAGGGTTAATCGTTGGAGGTGAGACTGGGAGATGACAACAGCGCATGAGAATCCATTGATCAGTTTGAATGTCCGACTCTCTGTCGACACTTCTTAACTATTAATTCTGAATAAGGAAGCGTCTTGACATTGATCACAATATATAAGCTGCATCCAGCGGCTACTGATTGTGACAAAGGAGAAACCAAGTGGGCAAAATTGAGGCAAAATCTGACAATAAGCCAGCCTTCCCTCGGTTCGAGATGGTGGAAGAAATAATAAATGCTTTATTTTCGCAGCTATTCTGAATAATAAATGAGCAGAGTTTAAGGTTACCCGAGGTTACAGCTCGAAGACCAGACGGGTAACAGGCAGGAACGTATACATCTACAACAGAGTCTGATTAACGGATTCCTCCCAATTCTACATAGCATTGGTGGGGGCGAGTCATGGCTATATAATGGCTAAATGTACTTGCCTTTAAGTCGCTAGGACAAACGTGGCACGGGTTCAAACCTGGCCTTGGAGATCCCCCCGCTTTCTTTGTGTGCAGCCTTGGGGACAATTAATAAACGGTTGAAGACTCTACAGTATTTCCTTTTTCGCAGTCTAACGTTCGTTGAAGCCATTTGTCTTCTACCAATATGGTGTGGATACCTGTCAAACGTGGGAAACTTCGTCAACAATTTACCACAGGTCGACGGTTTAACCCGGACCTTGAGGCTTCATCCACCCATATAAAACTGACCTCCCTCGTATAAGTGAAAATTCTTAAGTATATAGCGTTGAACAAATGAAAATAAATAAATGTAACACTGGCGAAGCTGATAGTTTAGAGAAACATGTAAAAGGCCAAGGCCTGGAGATGTTCAGCTTTCTACAGCAACACTGCTACACCACACTAAGTAAACATTGGCTCAGTTTTGTCTGATGTTGCCTATAAATTACGACGAGATACACACAGATGACGCGAGCATCTGACGATACAGTTTGCTAAACACACGACGTTTGTTAAAGATGGATAAGCGAGCGGTCAAATAAAAGCTATTTTACGAAAAAAAAAACCGTCATGATATGAGATGAAAAAAACCGCATCTTACACTGACTAATATCTCTTTGCATTTGTTGGTATATGTTGCCTTTGGATAAAGTCAGTTTGCATTTTGCTTAGAACCATTTTCCACATTTATACCGTAGTTTTACCATGACTCTGAGCCCCTGAATTGTTGACCGATGCCACAATGAATACAGCCTTAGCTTAGTGAAGTTTCTTGTCGAGGACTCCAGACTTTAAACCCATACGTATCAAATGTTCTGTGCCAAGCTCGGCAGTCATGCATATATGAAACTTTATCGATACAGTTCCAAAGTATAAGAAATTGTTCCATTACAGTTAACATTGTAAAAATGTGCATATACCACAAGAAGTCAAAAAATTATTTACCAAAATGTATGTTTATCACGTTATATTATCAGGTCATCATTTGCATGGCGCCACTGAAAACGAACTGTAACACTGAACGCAATACACTACAGTGTATATTACAGTGGGGTGGTATTGCTAAATTTATTGTAGCAGAAAAAAATAAAATGTCCACGCTTTCGGAAACTTTTTCTACCATTTTCACGACATGTGTAGTTCGGTACTTCTGCGACTCACCTTCCTATTGTCTCAATTTGCTCTGCAGACTTCACCCACCTTTTGGAGTCATGTTGTGAGTTTGCATGCGAAGCATTGAATGCTTTTCTTTCTTTACCTTTAACAATATAAGACTCACTGTATGTTTGCTTTCTCTAATAGCAGTATATTTAGTAGGCATAATATCGTTGTGATTTGCCTTGAAAATGGAATAAGAAGTTTCAATGCAAAAAGCTGTGACATTACAATAATAGCATACAACGTTTTCTTCGTTATTTGTGTAACACACTACTAAGGTACAGGACAGAAATTCCAGCACACGTGGAGCACTCCTCCAGTTATGTTACTTCCTACAGTGAAGCTATCTGTAGAGTAATCTCTCATAAATATACTGACAGGGGGCACTTGAAACAGTAGCTCGATGAGAAAGAGTTGCGATATCGCGAAAGCAGGCTATTCTAAGGTCTTGAGCAAACATACAGGACCCATCACTGTATAACAGTACAAAAACTGTTACAGAATCCAATGTATGGCGTTGTATTTGCGGTAACATTAGACTTGCACGGGAATCTCGCAGACGTGACATGTTGTGACAGGATTATGGCCGGTGGTTGTCAGAGTTTAACCCTCTGGCTGTACGTCTGCATTGTTTGATTACAAGGTATTGCCAGGATGAGGACACGTGGAGACTGCAGATTCGGCAAAGATCCTCTCAGACAAGTGTTTTAAGACAAAATGATCTTTGTCGCGACAAAAATGTTCGATTTTCTGGCTATTGTGTGAGGGATTTCGCGTTGGGATTTCGCAAGAAGCGTCCGCGAGTCTCCAGAGACAACGTCTTGGCAATCCTTGCGGAGCACTAATAAATGTCCACAGAAATTACCATTTAGTTTTGGAAACCTTGTGAAATGACCGGAAGTGATGTATGGTCATCTAATAGGCAGCCTGTTGGTCACTCGTGTGTTTCTTTCGCATCAGTGTCAATTTCCCGCTAGGTCAATAAATTTGCACAAAAAGCCAATCGCCTACTCATTTGGAGGTTCCTCAAGAATGTATTCTGCTACCAAGCAGGCTACTGCTTAGTCGTTGTTCGTATACGTGAACTAGTGAAGAACCTGAGTATGAGGGTCAAGTCATATGCGTGCTTCAATTTATAAAGGAAGGGTCCCAGAAAACATCTGTACAGTCGTTAATCAGATAACTTTTGCGGCATAAGGGTATATCTAAAATCTTGACCACGACTAGAAAACGGCGCCTTGGAGTCTGGTAATCATTCTCTAAAAATTGAGCAGAGACAATAAATTCTGGGATAAGATATACTATCACGCAGGCCTGTATGGATATTTTCACTATCAGCAATATGAACGTTACGGCTTTGTACCAACTTACTCAGCCTTATTAGATTCCGATGTTGGCTTATACACTGGCAAGGAATCAACAATAGCAGTAACGAAATCTCTTGTCTTCTCCGACTAGACTTTTTTCATTTGCCTTGTGTTTAGCTGATATTATTATAATACAATCAAGTCGCTCAGCAAGATGAGTTTCCATTTCCCAATATTAAAAACGCAACTGATTATAGGTAAAAAAAAAACATCCATAAAATAAAAGTGTCTGGGGAACACTAATAAATATATGAATATAACGCCATTATCATTAATTGTGTAGCGTAGGGCCTCCGTCACCACCGACGCGTTGATTATATTGTGGCTTGAAATGAAATAATTACATGCATCATAATTTTGCTGTCTCATTATTTATTAATATCATATTCAACAGAATACGGCCATGCTCATTCAAGTCCTTTCCATCGTTATCTGTTATTACCGAAACTTTTGTTGTTAAAACAGGCTAATTCGTAAAAGTCTTTTATTAGTTTCATCATAATTCTATAAGATATTTCTGAAAGTCTCCTGAGAATGAGTTAATTAGATTTTTCGGTTTCCAAATGTTGATGAAACAAATATAATAATAAAACTGCTCGTTCTCATTAAATGCTTTGGGTTCTAGCGGGAGGGGATACAAAAACCTAACGGACTTTACGATCTTTCAATGATTCCATGATCTAGATGCGTCTCTTTCTTGAGGTGGGGGATAGGGGAGGGGCGAGGTAACGAATATGAAATCAGATCAAGACACGTTCTTGACAATATATACCCCAGCGAAACTTTAAAAACTATATCTTAAAGTTATATATTTCCACTTCATCAACAAATTGTGTAATATAAAGCTAATGCGTGTTTTTTCTTCCCAAGTTGCGTCACTCTTGACAATAAACACCAGAATAAAATGTAAAGAGATATGTTAATGTTTACTTCCGTGTGAGTTAGCATAAAGGTTCGTCAGTTCATTGGATATGTTCTTTTTCATAAACTAATGATATGGTGGTGTTCGGGAACAGAATAATAAGCATAGAGCGCTTCCATTCAGTTTACCTTATGCGTCTGTACAGCGTCTGTAATCTACCAGCTTAGTGCTCTATTAACGGTCAGTATTAGTGTCCCTTCTGGCAGGTCTAGGACGACATGAGCGGGCAATAAATCACCAGCGACAAGTTACCAAAAACACTATCAACAAAAATCCATAACCGACTCCGCCCATTTTCACCTGAGATGACCCGGTCAAGGTGTGATCTAACCTGACAAGGTGAGGGGCGGGGAAGCAGAGCGGGGCAAGGGGAGCGATATCGGGATGACAGCGACAGACCGTAAACAATGTCCAGCTAGGGAACTGACCGCTGATCAGCTGGTAAAGCTGACAGCCTCAAATCACCGGTGGCCAGCCAGTGCGTCCATCATACCTGACACAACCATGACAGTTTACACGTTCGAGAGGAAATTAATGTCGGTGGAGATGAAGGAGTCTCACCACTGCTCATTGACTGTTTTACTACCGTCCGTACAAATGTGCCAGACCCATGCACACGTGGGTTCTAAGTGTCGTAGTGAACTAGGTCTTGACCTCCAACACAGTAATTTATATAAACAAGACAAAGGCGTTTTTCATAACATTATGATATAAATTGTAGGATCTACAGAAATTATCAATTATCTGATTTCGACTTTCTTACTTGTTATTCATGAATACAATTACACTTCATCTGTACAGATGAAATTGTATTTTAGTACGTATAAAAATTTGATAAAAAGCATATCAATAAAACCTGTTTTTAACATGCGATTTCAATCTGTTTGTACTGCATGCATCTTTGTACAGTTACATGGAGTTTGTTATATTATTTACCTATTATTTGTGTATTTGTTTCCATTAAAACTTTTTCACACAACTGCATATCAAAGATACTGATCTAACTCAACAACCGTTCTTTAAATTCACCATCTGAAAGGATTATGACTAACGGATATTTTTGATATACGATGGTCAATTGGCTGGGTAAAGCCGGTTAACATAATGGAGGTTTATAGGTGGCAGTTATAGTCATGAATATTTATTTATTTATTTATTTGATTGATCCATGAATATAATTATTGTTAGCATTTTACTGATTTATCACTTTATACCTTATTGCGGTAAAAATTAAATTCAACTTAAATGACGTATCTAAAAATCATTAACGTATGCTCATTACTAGATGATTGTTCATGCCAATATCTTTAAAAGTTTTAACCTTACGTAGGAAAATAATTTCGCAAGTGGAAATAGCTATAAGCTATTAAACAATTTTAAAGTTACACATCAGCATGTACCAACAAGAATTAGACAAAATCATAAGACTTTAGCAATGGTTCAGAATGGTTTGCATCATTTTTTCACACTTCGTGATGTTCTAACTAATGCGATAAAAGTTTAACGATATTTAAGTACTAACGAGGAAAAACTAGAACAACATAAAAAATGGCCCTCTCTACATCCAGCTTATTACTACCTCAACAGTCGCCCATGGTAATAATTTGTACTGCTCCTCAATGTAAAAGAGGGTTTGTTGTAGTTTGTTTTAAATTGTTAGAACACAACCAGGATAAACCCTTCTAACGTCCGAACGTCCGTTTTTATACTAGGTGACAATCGGAAATTACGGGATCGATAATATACACTTTTTCACAAGACAATATGATGTTTAAATAAGACAGAAAAAAAAATAAACCGACATATGATTTTACCTGTCCATGAATGTTATAACGACAACAGTTTCCAAGACTGAAAAACGTAATAACACAGTATGACCAGGATTGAAACCTAAGTAAAAAAATCGGCCGGATAAAAAAAAAAGAGATGAAGCAAACATGTTCAAATTATATTTCTGTTAAATGTTGATGTTGTTGAATGTTTACGGTGAACTCTAACCAGGCGGGTAAAGACGTGGACAGAGTAGAAGATGTGTGTAGAGATAAAGAGGGTAGGGGCGCAGGAGTGGGCCATATCTCTGTACAAGCAGACCACTGACAGCTTTCACCCTACAGCAGTTCAAAGTCAGTGGATAGTGGTCAAAGATAAGTGTAGCGAAGTTCGTACAAATAAAACATCAATTTCTCGGCTTCTCCTCCACAGCTCGACGACTTAATCAGACAGGGCACGGGATTGACAAGAAACAAGACGCAGACAGGGTGTATTTATACGATGAAAGTCACCCGCAATATACTTACTTCCCAACAGGCCCGTTTGTCTTCTCGCCTTGGTATGATGGGTGTTTGCCGCGTTACCCCGTGGTTAGCCCCTATACCTATGGTGGAGACCCAGAGGTGGACGATGTATCATGGAGCTACTGAACTACAGCGTAAACAGCCATCCTGTCGGGTCACCGTTAAACACAAGCAGTACACAGACAGTAACACAAGGCGTCGATAATATTGCTGCCTTCTTAGAGGCAGCTCGCACTCTTTCGTCTAAGCCTCTTCCACAGAGTTGATGGTACAAGAGTTGTAACACAGCGGAACTGAGAACATGTACGACGGACGGACAGCCGTATGTACGTCTTTGCTGGTCGTTGGTTCCCGAGACGTGGCTTAAGCGTACTCATCTACCTACATGTTACTCGCTCATTAGGCTGGTAGCGTAGATATGTCGGTGAGCTGTGCAGACGCAGGGGCGAGCAGATAATGCTGCTATACGCTGTTAGATTCTCTGTACAAATCCACAGGCGAATGGCCAGAGACTTTCAACAAGCAGGAATACTTCAAGTTCCTCCTGGCTTTTTATCAAACCCAATGCTTTCAGACTTAACCTGACTGCGAAGATAACTTTCCACGTGCAGTTTGAAAGTAAGACCTACACTCCGTTCTCTTATACAAAGAATTTTTTAAAGATTAGACTTTCTGTTCCACTCTTGCTATTGGAAGGGTAGAGGGCGTTATGTACATAAAACACCGGTTGATTTAACAACTGGACGTAGTATTTGTGGCTTCCATGGCGTACAGAGCGCATATGTTCTCGTCCTGTTAGGGTAGCAGAGCAATTCTGTGACTGAGATAGGTTGGTTGTTAAGGGTGAGATACCATCGGCGTGCCAACCCCTTGGGAACAACTATACACCCATGATGATGGTCTAATTCGTGTGGGGGGGAAACGGCTCGAACCAGACACTGGGTCTTCTCACCTCACGGTGTACATTTCCTCTGCTAAACCGCTTTACATTTTAAAAGGGCAACGGATCGAATGATCTCAAGCGCGATCTCAGAAGTTTTTATAAACTCTCTCCCCTACCGGAGTGTTCCCGGGTAGACGAATGAAATGACTTATCTCCGATAAGAGAAATTCAATCTTTTTCGCGCCTACAGAAGTTGGCAATCTTCCCTAGGCTAAAAGGGCTATTAAACTTCTACACTTCTTCTCTTAGCGGTCAAGGTCACTGATCTTCGTTCGGTACCTAGGAGAGACGCCCGCGCCCGCTTTTTACCAGTCGTTCTATCATGAACCCGCTTGTCACTATTTGACAGATCCTCAGAAAACTATTATGAACCTCGGACGGTAAATTTTCCCGACGTTCTTCTGTCATTCAGACGGGGGTTAGAGGCTATATACACACGAACGTAATGTGCTCAGTATGAACTCACGGGTCAGACGATTCAGAACTGGTCACCTTACCTGATCATAAGACCTGAATGGCTTACATCGAAGGTCTTCATTTACCCATGTAACTTTGGATTGTTTAAAGGGTCTTTTTAGCATGGGTAAAACATGTACAGGAGATTAAGTGCTTTTGTTCTAGAAGATATGGCTATTTTAGTCCCCGCCATCCATAAATATCTGTCAACTAGTCAAGCGCTACTTCGACAAAGTTTGAAAGACCGAGAGACGGAGGTTGTCTATACACAACGGCTTGCACACTTGACTGACTTCTAGGAGACTTCCAGCTTAGCGAGACGGAATTTTTTGGCCGCCTGCGGTCATTTCACCTCTCTATCTCTTATTTCTCCTTCCAGCTGGGCAGATTATAATTCTAAAGACAGATTAGACGTATTTGTTTTTTTTGTTTTTTTTTTTTTTTTATAATTTTATTATCTTTCATAATAATCCATTTCACGACAGAAAGCACAACTGACAATCCTGCTGGCAGGCGTTTTCAATCTTGACAGCACAACACTCAGGTCGTAGCATGAAACTTCCGAAAAACTAAAAAATGTTCTGTTACTCAAGATTTTATTTTTTAAGCTGTTTTTCACTGAAAAAGGATCTCAGTTATATAGTTAAGCTACTGTTAAATTTTGTTTGAAGTCGTTGAGGTGTTGAATGTTGGAAAAAAAACACCCTAACACTAAAGTGTTTTTAAGTCCCCTTAGAATGAAAACACAAGTAGAGATCAAGGCATGTTAAGCTTCACATCCGGTTCTGGCAGGTTTCTTCGTCTTTCCGTAACATGTTGTCTAATGTTGTAAAACAAATATTTTATCATTTTAAGTCATTTTTGTAATCTTCTCTTTCCACAAAACTGTCAAGATACTAAGTGGTTGGTTTAAGTGTGTTGACAAATATATATACTGTCTTCAAATCTAAATTTAAGTTTCCATGCTTTATTCCTTGTGAAGGTGTCATAGATCCGCATTGTGCTCAAGAATATTTCACTTATACAACGGAGGCAAGCATTATGGTGGGAGGAAACCGGGTAGAGCCCGGGGGAAACCCACGGCCATCTGCAGGTTGTTGGCAGACCTTCCCACTTACGACCTATATCGATAAAAATAAAAGATATTACTGCAGATTCAAAACGCTTACGTGTCGAACTAATATGGACTGAGATGTTTTGGTGGAACTGAATGCAATATACGAATGTTACCCTTGATAAGCATGCCTTGTTTTATGTGAATTGTTTTAATATGTTAATTGTGATGACAACACAGCATTTTGAGTAATTCTAGACCAGTGACGTCTAAGAAATTGCAAATTAACGTCACTGCATTTTCTTTACCTAATTCTGCTTAAGCCATAGTGCTAAGGGGGCACGCAAGTTGCTACCATTCATGAACTGACAGGAACAGTCAGAATAAAACCCTGACAGGTAAATTGACAAGAGGCCGTCTTTCACGGATTACGATTGACCATTTGCCAGCTGTCACACTGTCGTAGCCGTTCCGCATAGTTTTACTCTCTAAGTTGTACGTCTTTAATTATATTCATATTATGACTCTTGGCCTTTATAACTGATAACAGTTTTCAACAAGACGAGAGACAACGCCTATAATTTACCATTTAAAATTATGAATCCTGTTTTTTTAAAAAGTATATGAATATGTGATCACGTGACATTTCATCTTCAAAATTGTGAGAGAAACTCAGGATTCAACGTATAGTTGACAACCTAGGCGCAGTAACAGGAATTTGCATTGCAATCGCCAATCATAATGAACGTTCAAGGCCAATAATCAAAAAACAATTAATGGTATGCCAATTTGACGTTTGACCCGCATCTATTTAACTGGTTCGAGACGTATGTTCAGGATTAGATACGAATTAATACCTTGACTTATATTAAGTCGGGTATATTAAGTTTTAATACATTATTAGGGTTTTCAGATTGTACATGGAGAATGGGATAATATATAGAAACGTTAGTTTAATTGGGAAAGTTATGAAAAAATGGGGTAATGGAAAATAATACCCTAAAATTCTAACAGTGCTTGCAAAAGAAGCCAAATTTTGATTTGAACCAAAAAAAAAAAAAAAAGAAAAACACTTTTTAGTATTAAAGGCTTCCTAAATATCTAAATATAGAACATGAAACAAGTGATGTTTTGGAAGATCTGAATGGTGTGAATGTCACGATGCTGTTTTGGCATGCCTTTATATAAGGTAATTCTTTCTCTTTATAACTGGTAAGATTTTCCAATAAGAGATGAGAAAACACCTATAAACTACAAATTAAAATTCCGAATACAATTTTTCCAAAGTGTGTGAACACGTGTATAGTGCGAAATTCTGTCTTCAACATTGTGAGAGAAACTGAAGATCAGGATTCAATGTAGTTGGCAATTTAATCGTCGTATAACAGGAATCAGTTTAGTAATTGCCACCTTTAGGACATAAAGTTGTGCCAGTTTTCAACTCTCCGAACAGCATTTCAAGCCACAGTTTCCTTGCTCCTCGTAACGTTTCTATATAGGGCCTACGGTTTGATCACATGTATTTTTATCTCTTTACACGACATGCATTTCGATGGTATTTGAAATCACTGCGTTTATTTAAAGCATGTTTATCTATATTTAATTTAGTAAAAACGTCAACCATAAGAATAATCCTGCAACATGGTGTGTTCGTACCAATTCTGATGCTATAATTATTTGGATTTTAATTATTTTTAACCATTTCATCGGGTAAGCATCTTTCATCTGTGATCTAATTAATGAAATGAAGTTTCGCGCAATGCAACTTTTTTTTTTAGCGTGTATGGCGTGATTTCTCACTGGAACTCCTGACATGAGGCAAAAAGATGGCCATCTCCAAATGCCAAGGCTGCCGTCTCACAATATTCATCAAGGTCCATCCTATTTAAGGATAGTTGTCTCACTAGGCAAATGCCTACATTGTAATAACTACTAACGTTCAAGATGTTTAAGGTGTGTTAAGTTTTTAAATACATGGATAGATTTCATAAGTACATGGATTTATTTTTAAATACTCACATTTATTGTATAAATGTTTTCATTTATGTAGTAAATTGGATGGGTTAATTGCTTAAATGGAGTGATTTAAAGTTATCAGATATATATGATCAACATTATACAGTGATCTTATCATTGGATAAACATGTTTAAGTATGTTACAATTATACATTGAGCAGGTTTATTGTCTGTTGCAAAGAGGTGTTTATCACGCGTTTAAATGTTAAACATCGTTTTTTTTTTAGTGTATATTGGTTAGTGAACGGTGAAAGGGTTGATGAAATTATCGCTACAGTCACCCCATACATTTTTGGTCACTTGAGATCTTTTTTTCAGCAAATTAAAAAGTTCTGGTTTCATAACACTCAATCACAGCACAGACAAGAAGCACGGGAGAAAACGTAGATTGTCGAAAATGTGAAGTAGTCACTACATAACTTAGACCTGACTATCTCTTGGACTGGGGGTGGGGGGGGGGGGGCTGGTAGTCACGTCACTTCGCGTCGAAGGAAGCCAAGATAAACAGGATAACGGTCACAGAGAGAATACCTGGGTAATTTGTAAAGAATGTCCATCAAATCGAGTCCAACGCTCTGTTGGTCATTGGACTTACCTTTAACGGTTGAGTATTTCTTAGACTCAAATAGTAAATTCGTTTGACTATATAAAGTGGGTCGAATAGTGTTTTTTTTAACTATTATTCGCTGTGCCATTTTACTGGGTTTTCTTTTTTTTCCTCGATGTATGCAGCATTTTATGTTAACCTTATTATGTCTAATGGAATCGTGTTGCACTCTTGGAAATTCTAGTAACAGCTTTCATGGTGGGGTGTAGTATAACACTACGCACGTGCTTTCACCGATTAGTGCCTGTCGGCAATTTTAGGCGGCTGCATAATTATGACGCAGCCATAATTTTTTGAAATGATAAATATATTAAACGCGCTTTATCGTTTAATTGTATCGCATGTCACCTGAAATATCCCACAGTATTGGAATCCCACAGACAGAAACAGCTGGCGACGTTGGCGATAGCCACACACACAATGTAGTTTATAATTTCATGGTTAAATACGTGTATTGTTTCGTTAGAGGCTTGTACTATATAATGATCTGTAATAAAAAGTAGATTATCGGATTTTAGACAAGTCCACTTGTATATAGCTTCTCTTGGTATGTATGCCTTACTGTCTCATATACAGTTGTTACTTTGCCTGTGTATTCCCTGCGATGAAAGAACCCTTATCTGTTCTTAAAAAACGATAATCCATTGACTAAAGCCAATTTCAGTTCATTTGAAAAGTACATGTCATTAGAAATTTCGATCGGAATTTCCTTTTTCATGGATGCGGGTATAAGCATAGCATTTAATCACGTGGGATCCGTTCTGAAAAGCTGTTGCAACGCTGTGTCAGGCGAAATTACCAGGGCGACATCGTTATGAATTCGTTAGCAGCATTTGGTGTATCAGTATTTACAGTATGCACAGGACCATATTCTTTATAATTGCCAGATATGTATTATTGTGTCATTCTGTTAGCACGTTATGAGATGGTCTGTTATACCTTAAAAGGTTTTTATGTACGTATGTATGCTTAGGTTTTTACGTCGTGAACAATTTTGCAGTCATATGACGACGAACAGTCATTCAGTGTGTTTGTGTAAATACTGTGTTTTCTTGTGGCAGAGCGAGTCTATGCCGCAAAAGTGCTGCCACCAATGATGTATCATGCCGAATTAAAACGCCACACGTCACCCCTCCTCGTCACATTATACTGACACCGAGCCAACCCCTCATTGCTGAGCGCCAAGCCAGGCAGCAAGCAGTACCATTTTTAGTCTTTGATAGAATTAAATTCTTTGGTATGACTCGACCTGGATGTGATCTCACTGCTCCAACCACCAGGCCACAGAAGCGGTCCACGACAAAAATGTATTCAGCATCAGGGATTTTCCGTAATGTCTTTACGGTAATAACAATTGTGTTCAGTCCGATAACTCTTTCGTAATGTTAGTAATGTCGTGACGATTGCAACTCTTCTACGGCGGCTTCAGCATGAAGCTGCCGTTTCCCTAATGCCTTTTCAGCCACGGCTCTTCTGGTGCATCTTCAGCATGAGAGCTTCTCCGTAATGTCCTCACGGCGACAACTTTTATTTAGCAGCTTCACCATGACATCTTTTCCGAAATGTCTACTTGACAACAACTATTCTATAGATACTTTGACACGAACGCTTTTTCCGCACTGTCTATTCGGCAACACCTCTTCTATAGTGGCATCAGCTCTAAACCTTCTCTGCCCACTCTTTTCGACCTCAACGAGCAGCTCTTAGATCTTGAACATTCCGTGCTATCATTTCCCAAGGACTTGTCCAAGCAGCTTTTATATCGCTCCAGTCATCTAAGTATGGTGTATTTTGTATCAGTTATGATGATATTCTCAGGCTGTGCTTTTGAACGATACACGACTTTGATACTGATTCCACTCATTCGACCACCATTGAAAACCGTTGATTGCTTCACTTTGCATCAATCCGTCTTAATTTCATCCTGAATAGACTTTAATTAAAGTTTTTTAATTGGTGCTTTGTGTTGAACATTGCTGTGGGAACTGATCTTTCGAATATGGCCCAAGAACAACGATTTCGATATTCGAATTCTGTTCTATATGTGGCGATATCTAAAGGAGGTAATATATACAACACATGCTTCCATGGTTGAAACTCTTTACAGATGTGGTTTTGAACTCCTTGTTGTCACTTTTCATGGGGCCTTATTGCCAGAAGACGAAGTTTATACCATTTGTTGATGACCTCATGTCTTTCAAAATATGTTCAGTGTGTATAGCACGTGGAAAAGCTTGCATAAACTTGACAAAAGCCAGTGGTTTAAACCCAATGCACCGCCATCGTGTTAGTCATAATTTTGTATGGCGTTAAACAATAAATAAATGCAAATTAGAAATGTGCGAAAAGCTCTCCATGCGAAAGTGTTGTTTTGAGCAATCCAGCTCTAATCTGGACCTTGGATTATGCCGGGAAGGTTGCCAGCTACCTGGTGAAGTGCGTCAACACTGTCCGCTTTCCCTCTCTGCATCAGTAAACCTGATTACCAGCATGTAAGAAATATGGTATTAAGCATCAATGAAATAAATTAATTAATCAATTCGGCATTTAAATAATAAAAATACATGGTATAAAAGTTCATGGTAAATACTTCAACATAAATTTATGTATCCAGCAATTTATTCGTAATCATTATGAAATCTCAAAATCAGGAATGATTTCAGAAAACGCATCTATATTCAACCATAAAATTGAATTTAACTCTTCGAGATTGTTATATTCATATTTCTACTAACCTTTCGACATTTGAACTATATACTAATTTATAAATATATCTCCTATTTTAACTTCTCATGTAGCTCAGGTGTTCCAGCCAGATTTGCATTAACAATTTGTAACGGTATCCCTTGCCAATGATACTAATTACTTATTAATATCTGCTATTCATATATACATTGACGGTTTTTCTGGCGTTTTCTTGGATCGAAGCAGCAAATGTAATTGTGTGTTTCTGCGGTATTTACCAGATAATTAACCATGTACAACTCCAGTTGAACAACTCCGATTACAAACTTAAACGGTAAATGTAAAAGACGCCCTATCTGCATGATATGCAGCCAGTGATATGTATAAGATTAGATTCAAGACGATATGAGGAAATTGATTCCGTTTATAGCTCGATCCAGGACTTGAGTAATATTACATCGAAAAATGCCATATACCCTTCTGTATACATACAGAATAGCGTGTGTCTGTCATTGTAGCATCATCAATCATCTTTCAGCGGACAACTGTAGTCTATATGGATTAAGTTCAATTTTCAATCATTTCTGCGATTTTCTATAAGCTGCCTCTGTACGAATCCGACGTCGTCTCTATTACCCAAGAGGTCCGATGGATGCGTGGTGAATATTAAATCAGGCTTGCGGCAACTGACGCTTAACTAAATCGTGCACAAACAGAATTAGAGGTCCTTCAATATTTGTCTGTTTACATAAAAATCGGTCATTCGTTTATCGATCGGATAATATTTATGTAAACATGCAATCATAAATAGGCAGAGAACACCCACCCAGAGCGTCTCTCGGCTCGTAAGCTCCGGAGTCTCCAAGGAAACAAATACTATTGACATCCCCTCCAAAAGCCTGTATCAAATTTCAAGATGGCCGAACTAATTATGCAAATTGACCTCTGAAAAATCTTCTGTATACAATGTCCAACACAACGAATTCCGTAAATTAAATGAATAGCACAATAAGAACGTGTGTCTAGTGAGGTGAGATTAAACAAAACATAGTTTTAACGTATAAAATTATACCTTGTTTAAAATTCTGTCAAAAAACACAAGATGATTTTGACGGCCTGCATGAAAATAAGGAAGCTGTTTAAATATTAACAAAATTTGGGAGACACAAAATCGTTGAGGCAATTATAGCTGATCTAACAAACCTTTGAGCGGGTTCTTATAAAATTCCACGTTGTCGAAAATAGGGAACTAAATATTAAATATGCAAGTCTAGCGTATACACAGAAGACACGTATGGTTGTCCACCAAACAGCTAAATTATTAGATCCATATACATGCTGAGTAATTAACATATGTCTAAGAAATATGTACATGTAGATAAAACTGTTTTGCCCGGAGTACATGAGGTCATGGTCAATGTATGGCACTACATCTGACATTTGCCGTAAGACATCTGAATTATATTTACTCTGACTTATGAATTACAAATTTATGGGTTTTAAAGTGACAAGATGCAAAATTATCCAATGACATCTGTGAGGTAAATATTATTGTTATTTCGTTGAAGACCGAATGTCCAGTATAACGTCCTACAAAACTTGTAACATTTAGTGTACACTGCTCGTCGCCAGTCCAATTTTATTTTACTCATCGCACGTCGACAGAGGGCATTAACGCCAATTTCATTTTACACCGCAAAAGTTCATCCAACTGTATTTTCACCTCGCATCTTCATTGCTCATTTTCGTTTGTTTCAGTCAAATTGTTTGTTTCACGTATTGTCAATATTAAGTTAATTCAAATGTGCCTATAATGATTTCAGGAAATTACCAAATATCTCTATATACTGGAGGAATAGTTCTTATATGCTTTCATAAATTTATGAATTGAAATCAAGTAATGTAATTTGTCCTGCTAAATTTTACGTCAAAGACAACCGTTTCACTTAGGCCTCGAAATATCACAGATTTAATACTCACATAACTCGAAATAGTGCCGGTATATGAATTTAATTATATCATTTAAGTTCTTCTAAGGCGTTTCATCGTATAGTCCGTCTTTTGGCTGCTGATAAAAAGACGAAAAAGCACGGAACACTGATCTTAGGCTCTTTTATGTAGTATAAAGTTATGTTTATGTGTTATTTCTACTGCTAATTAAAAAAAATAAACGGTGACAATAAATTCAACGAATTCAGTGTTTGATTGTTAGTATATTTAATAAATAAAACATCTGTGTGCTTAGGGTTAGTGTCTAGGAAATATGTTTGACACGGCTGCATACACCCGTTTATTAATCGGCGTATGTGCATTTTCTTTGTCATTTGACACCTAGTTCTAATTTGCAGCTGACAAAAACCCGTTTAAAGTGTATTCTGAAGTACAACTTGCCTAAGGGACAGGGGTTTACCCCTTAACCCCAAACTTCAAAATTAAAAGGAGTACCCTAAAGCTTCAATTTGTACCATTTGTATGAGAGACGCACTGTATAACTCTCTGTTAAAACTTTTTCGCACACTTGAATTTTTCTTATTCATAGACTAAAGTCAGTGATAGGCCATACATACAGTTATATAGTTTTATTCAGTCGTTTGATATAACATCCGTATTGTATTATCGTCACATCCCATTGACTGAAATGACGATGGGTTTGACTGGATTAGTTATACATCAACAACTATACATACAACTTTAAACATATTTAATGATCTCTTAACTATCATATTTAGTGTGTGTACTTGTGTGTGCGTGCTTGTGTGAGGGAAATGTTTTTGCAAAACGTATTTGGCTGAAAATACTATTTGACTTGATCTATACATTTTGTTATATGGTACATAGTTATGCCTGGCCCTCAAAGGCTCCGCGTGGGCAATAATTTATGTGACGGTTTAACTCTTGTCAGCGCGTTGTTCAGCGCGCCTCCGTCCCTGCATATGCCCGTGACGCTAAACGCTCTACTGATTTGCTACACATGTAACAGGTTGTCACTTTTAATTACGAGAACACGTAATCACCCATCTAATTATCTCAACTGCATTACACGACTTGAAGATAGCAAAAGAAAAATTCCGTGAGAACCAGTAGTCGGTAGACAATGCACTTTATCTCCTATCATATACAATATATTGTTCGTCAATCCAGCACGTTTTGTTCATTGTCAAACTCCAACTGACAAAAGCCAAGGCGTTGCTTTAGCCAATTCTATTCTTCAGTTTTTGTACACTGTAGAGCAAACACCAATCTAATTTTTTCTATCATTTCCACTCGGTCTAGCGTATAGTTATTTAGATGTAGGAGAAGTGAAGCACCCTGTCCCACAGGATGATTTATTTCAACAACTCTTATGTATGTGTATCATTCGCTACAATCGCTTTATTTAACATCAGCAGGAACTAAACTGCTAAATTTTGTTCTGTATAAAAGTAATAAATAAACGTGTACTCTAACTGATATATATATATCGTATAGCATTTCTCATAAGCAAATGTATTAATTCGCAGTTCTAAAACAGTAACACATTCATTAATTCACATGAGACACTAAGTATATTTAAGTAAAGTGTTTATTCCGGTCAATAAATATTAAAATTACATAAGATATGAAATATTTCAGCTATTGTCCCAAAGCGCTTATCACATTATTTAACACAATTTATATAGCTGTTTAACACATATTATATTACAAAAACCTAAATTTCAAACGTTT
Source organism: Liolophura sinensis (assembly GCF_032854445.1). NCBI lineage: Eukaryota > Metazoa > Mollusca > Polyplacophora > Chitonida > Chitonidae > Liolophura > Liolophura sinensis. The sequence goes on from NC_088300.1 coordinate 66,193,967, forward strand.
CAGATCATATGCAAGTGCGAAGATGTGTTAATTATGCAGGTAATGTGAAGGTTTCTTCTCTGAAAATTCACATGAACGTTTTCTAATTTTTATTTGCTTTAAAACGTTATGTAGTTGGTAACACCTTATAGCCGCAAATAACAAACAGTATTACTCCAATCACTGTCTCATTGTCATGAAGGACCCTGCGCTTTGTTGTCGTATATATAGCCACCGGTCACATCTTTAAACGTTGACTCATTTAAAAGCAAAAATGTTTGGCGCACATTTAAAACGCATCTATTCTTGTGCACGTTATTTCCAGGCGGTAATATGTTTTCAACTCACTTAGCAGCACTATGCTCAATTTGTCTTTGTCTATAAAGCCATCAGATGTTGTTCTAAATCATATTTCAACTGTTCCAGCTTTATCGCTATGCTCAGCTATATATTATGTTTACACGAGGTGGAGTTAATGGGCTCGTATGTCCAAATTGTCGCCATGAAGATAACATCGACACTGGTTGACAAATTTGGCAAACAGTACACAGTTATACAGGGAAGATCGCTACTCAAAAAAACACACACTCAAGCTGTAGCCACCACTCCTGATGTCAAAGCAAAAAGCCAAATGTGGATAGCTTGAAATATGCGTTTAGAACCAGCAAACCTTAATATTTCATGTTTAATTTTGTTAAAATGACGAAATTCCTTTCAAAGTAAAACTTTCAGCGGTGTCAGGCTAAAATATATCACGGTTGTTTTCAAAGGAAAACCCTATCTCACAATGCATCGCGAAGAGCAAATACTCGCGCATGCATGTACGCATGAGAAAAATGTTGCACATTTTCGAGAAAACTGGATCCACTGATATCATCCATCGTGTATAAGCATGAATTTTTCAACATTCTCACTTTCATTTTAACAATATTTTCTGCAGACAGTCCATAGATTCTATTGGTGAGTTAATACTTGGTACATTCCGATGTGTGAAATCATTCCGTGGAGTTCAATCTTCATTCATTTAAAGAATGAAGATTTGAAAGTTTTGCTGAAATTCAGTCCGAATTAGGAAGAGCAATGTAAGGACATGATATTTTAGCGTGTAATTTTATTTACGTAAATGTTATAAACATATTATCACAGGTTTTTTTTTATATCTATTAACATTTACATACATAACAATACGAATTTAAATGTCATTAAGTTCTTATGATGCTTTTCTTATTTCGGGCATAATATATGAAAAACTTGCAAATCTTTTCTTTGTGAGAAAATTACAAGATGAGAACTGGCCTCATCGAAATGTTTGTAAAACATGGATCGCAGTTTACAGATCTCGTCTATACAAAGTTAACTGCTTATACGAAGAAAGAGAAGGATTTCGCATGATATGAAATGAAAAATTTATAACTGAGATTATTGTAAGTTATTATAAGTTCACGCTTAGGTCTATACATAAATTAACAAATAATCAGATGATATTGAACTCCTCGTAGTGTTTTCCACATTTTTATTTACAACTTGATGGTACTACTGAAAATTATTAATTCACAGAATCTAATACCTGAACAGGTATGATGCCAGTCTTCAAAGTAATTATTTCACTGCATTTTAAAGCAGTTTTTTTTTTAATTTTTACCTCTATTTATTATTAATTTCTTACTTTCAAATTCTGAGCTGTTAGTTTCATGTTTCATCCTATGAATTTTATGACAAATTATATACGCTAAGATAATCCGCAACAAATGTTTATTTAAATGCCAAACAGTTCTCATTCTTTTAGATTATTAAAGCTTACTTTTTCCAATTACGTAAATTTTGTTACGCGCGTATCATTTAATATTATCCTTATATAAAGAGCCTGGCGGGTAAAAAAGGAGTAATTAAATAGATTTCAATCAACAGAAAATCCCTTATCTCGATCATTCGTCATGTTGTTCGTGTTGAATCTTGGACTGTTATTTAATTGTCAGCATAGTGTCTAATTCCTGACCTTAATTAATCTCTTTCAAAAACTTCCAGATACCCCTTTTTTTAACAAATCTCTTGGGTTATTTAACTGATCGGCAAATCACCTCCTACCTCCAAACATGAAGCAACGACACCATATAGTCGGAAGCAACGAGGTAAGCTATATATAGCTTAGTGTAAATATATCGGAAAATTCAGTCAACGTCGAGAACAGTGGGTTGACATCGACCATAACGGAACGATGAGTTTACCTAGAGCATATCGGAACAATGAGTTGACATCCACCATAACAGAACAATGAGTTGACATGGATCATTACGGAACAATGAGTTGACACCGTACATAACGGAACAATGGGATGACATCTAGCATAAAGGAACTGAGTTGATATCGAGCAAAACGGATCAATGAGTTGACATTGACCATAACGAAAAAATGAGTTGACATCAGACATAACGGAACAATGATTTGACATGAAGCTTAACGAAACTGACTAGATATCGAGCAAAACGGAACAATGAGTTGACATCGGACATAAGAGAACAATGATTTGACATAGAGCTTAATGGAAATCGACCATAACGAAAAGGTGAGTTGACAACGCCCGTATCAAAACGAGTAGATAACGAGCAAAACGAAAGAAAAACTTTTCATAACTTTTCATGTATTGATATCGCTAAATTTCTTATTTATAGCGACAAAGCATTTATTGAAATCGGTAAGTTATTTATTGGTGTCGTTAAATTATTTATTTTTCAGAGTTATGTAGGTAACTTACACTAACATGGAAACACGTCTGACTGACATGGAACGGTTTACACTGCGGCCATTGTTCTGCATCTTGCCAGTGGAGATGACAGTACGCTGTCTGAGGGAAATATACCACGATTCGAGAGGATGGACAGAGAGTGTGATTGTATACAACAACGCCGTCATTGACCTTGATCTGGATAGAGGCCTCCACAAAAATCAGGGACCACCGAGGGACTGCATGAATTACAGAGATAGCGGATGAAGATAATAATTGTGATGAGTATCACGACTGGATTCTAATTACTGTCTCATCCCAGGGCACTTCCGCATTCTGTCTTTACAGCCTTTGAACGTGACTCTTCGTTGATGGCCTGCCAAATTGCCCCATTCATTTTCCCGCCATTCTCTTAATCATTTGTTACAATTAATCATAAAAATTGCCGGATAAATAAGTTGGCAAGTTTTTTTTCCTTTGAATCATTAAAAGTGTTAATCAAAACACCAGTATAGTTGAATCTTACATCATGATAGATGGAGGATTGATGAGTTTTTTGTGTAGGAACGATGAGCAAAGCGAGCGCTTAACTCTTTATTCCACACTGTATGCAAATATACTGATACGATGTACATGTACACAAACAGCGAGTGTCATGTGGTTAAATTAACCCAAAACAACGTACCTCTTTTCCTTTTTTACAAATATTGATAGCTTAATAATTTGTGTTTAATAATTATTACACTAAAATTTCGGTGGTCTTAAACATCGCCGCGACAAGGCAAATTCGGTTGACATTATTTGTCAATGAGCATCTTTAACATTTGTTAACGATCTTTACAGATCTTGCCCTTCAATTTTTGTTTCGATTTTATTTATTGCATAGTCATTCATAATTAACTCATAATGTTTTATGCATGTATTTTTCCATACTAAAGGTTTTATCTATTGTTTTCTTCCATATAATTACTGCTTTATATATTTATTCTTATTACGCTTTATAGCACCAACGGAGAAAAATTCATTTTCTTACATAATTCATTTTAATTACAAAATTTGATACACAGCCTACATTAAATAGATAATAACATGTTGCTCTTAACGCTTTGATTCACATAGTTGTATATACTGCAAGCAGTGAATATTTCTGTGACCTTAATTTAAGCAATTAAACTTTACTCGTAATGAAATATAACAGTAGACAAATGGCCGTATTTCTTAGACACATTGCCGTAAACAGTTTCTAATTTTTTTTGGCATTTTTTTTTTCATTTTAAAACCTAGAATGTATAACAATGTGAAGTAAAACTGGGATAAAATGTACATGAGTGTAGCGTTTTGTCTCCGCATTTGCAGTACTCGCGTCCTCCGAACAATGGACACGTTGTTGTTACCAGCTCTCTCGGAGTTGTGTAAATGCCAGCTCTGTGGAGACTGTGTGGATATTTTAGGCAAAACTCGCATGAAAAAGAAGTAAACGTGATCAAGAGAGGCCGTGCTTTGTGGAATGGTTGAGACCAGGTGCTGTCAATTTGGCTTGTCTCAATGGCACGCGCAGAATCTGTCAACAGCCTGACTTTCATCTTGTAGCCGGCTATTTTAAGGGGGTTCCAAAAAGTGTGCATTCACTTGAAAGACATGAAACGACAATAAATTGATAAAATTAAAAATTCCCTATTCTTTTTTAAGCGTCAGTTTACTTCGTGATTCTCTTTGTTGTCCATAAACCACATCGTTGTCAAAACCAGTTTTAGTGCTTTGACTATGCTCCCGTAAACTCTATCCACAGTACTAACCTTACGCGAAGATACCTGTCGTGTAGTCGTCTGACTTCATCACAGACAATATACTATGGTAGAAAAAAGCGGTAAATATTGAAGGAGAAACTTTCTTTGTCAGACATGTTGATAGATTCGGCTTTTCGTGGTTTTGTCAAATCAATCAAATTAGACATATAAATCTTTTGTTCTTTGTCTTTCTGAAGGGCTATATGGCAAAAAAACTACTCGAAGATTTAGGCGAGGAAACACCTTTCCATTCAAAAGAAACAAACCCAGGTGAAATATTTCATTCAAGAATCATTTGACAAAAAAATTGATCCACACTGTTAAAGTAATGACGGATCACATTGTCTATGCATCAACCACATTCTACTCTTTGTGCTAGAATTTCTTTCCCTTTTTTTGTCATCACTGTGGATGAAAAAAGCATTTCATCCGGTATTACGGACTTGTAATCGTTTCGGATCAGAGTGTAGAAACATAATGAAATACAACAGGCGGAAGCACGCGCGACAACCGTGTCCATCCAGATGAGACGCGCGCACAGGTGTCTTTCATATATTACCACATTATTACATGGTACATTTGAGACATTCAGTATGCTCTAGGTGTAAATAACACGGCCACTATGGTAAACAACTCATGCGCACTAAGATAACAACCGTGATTACATTTCACTACACCACAGATCCATAATAATGGTTATAAATGTGATAATTAGATTTGCATGATACAGCGATGTTATTTATGTATCAATAAACTTAAAAAATATAAAAAAAATTATTTGACATATATAAATGGGTGTCAGAATGTTGTAATCAACAGTTTTGTTTTGGCAGGCTGTCATATTCATGTTTTCGTTGTGGAAAGGTCCATATAAGTCAATAATCGAAGTTATTATACAGCTATACGTTTAGTATTGAAAACAAGACAATATTGTTTAACGAAATTATGGCGAGATCGTGAATATATGTGTTTTTATTGAAATGTAAAATACGAAAAAAAAAATGCCTGGCTTATAGTGAATGTCTATATTGTTGAACATTTCTAGGTTTGACATGAGATAAACAGCAGGTTTTTATGGACATCATGAATGAAATTGATTCTATACACATAACCTATGAAAAAAGATGTTCAAATCTGCATGTGATTACACGACTAGTTGGAGCGATTAATGTAATTTGGTTGAGGGGTTGTATTGTGACAGCTAATTTACATGCACTTGTTGAGAGAATTGTCATTTGCTCAATAAATTTAGAAGTCCCTTTGCACAGCTTTTCTCTGCTCTGAACTGAAGCGAAGAGGCCAGTCAGCGGCTGAATCAGCAGGTAAATGTATGTATGATAAACGATGTGAGCAAATCCAGTCTCTAACAACTCCCCCTGGTGACAGTCGATTTATAATAAGCGGCTTGTTTATACCTTAGCCCCTGATGATCCATCATGGGCTGTTTGAATTTGAACAGTTAAGTGAATGCGCTGAAGACAACTGGCTTACATATGCACGCTGTTATACAGATGTATGCATGCCTTTTTACAAACGTCGTATGGTGTGCGTCAAGGGGAGACACTGTCTCTCACACTGTTTGTACTTGTTTTTATCTCATGCGTCCTTGTATAATGATTTACCTCAGTCGTAAATTTAAATGATTATAACGACCAGAATCATTCGGTTTCAATACTACTGGTAAAGTAGCTAGTTTTAATATAAAACGGACGTAAACATACATTATTTGTATATAAACAGGGGAACGTTTTAATTAAATTCATGTACTTGTATATTTCGAACATGACATGCGTATTTCAGGCAGCTTAAAATATAAGTACACTAGCCAGCTGCTGCTGATTAATTTAATGTTGTTGTATTTTGAATAGTATTAACACTCAATCAATCATCTGGGAAGCTTTATGAATGTCTAATAACTGTTTGTACTGTGAATATGTTCATCAATCAACTTTTCGTTCATATGTCGTGTACAGATGCATTAAGTACAGGTCTAATGAAAAGGTTGTAGACTTTAACCTACACCAGGGTGTATTTTTCCTCAATGTATGCACATTTGTATTTATTAACGTTCATTCAAAGTCTGTTTTATATATATATATATATATATATATATATATATATATATATATATATATATATATATATATATATATATATATATATATATATATATATATAAAGCCTTGCTTTTGCTGCATAAACTTAATCAAAAATGGACATAGATATGAAAAAATGAGTTTAATATTGAACACCTTTGCGTCACACAAATTGATGATTTTTTTAAATGATGCACGTCTCATAAACCGTACTTGTTTATGTTATTTTAGAATATGCAAACGTACAAAGTGGTACTGATGTCGTTATTGTTAATATGTATGGGGTATCGAGTACAGAGAGTCTGCTTTTTACGATCAGCTGATAACTTAGGAGCTGTCGGGTCACCCTCCCCCTCAGATAACCCTGTAGCTTCACTGCTAACCTTAACCTGACCCCTGAGGCACGTGCACTGACCAAGGTGTAAGTACTTCATTTGGATTTACCTACATCAGTGGTGATACACGATCGGCACTAATCCCTACCATAGACAAACGAGCCGGCGTCACGGTGGTAAGTGGACGGTGTTCAGCCAAGCAGAGGAGACGAAACCTTGGACGGCTTTAAAGGCGAAGATCCGCTCTCGATGAATATTAATATAAACACAGAGAAACTTACGGTCTCGTACGATTCAAAAGGCTACCACTTGGACGTCCAAGAGGTTCGCCTAGGTACACAAGACCATAGCTTAAGCAGCGCCGTGGTTAATACGAAAGATCAACAGGTATTGGCTTACTAAGGCTATACAGGTGTGTTTCCAGTTTCCCTGGTCAGTGCGGTGTCCTCGTTGAGGCTACACGGCCGGCAACAAGTGACGCGCTCATCAACCCCAGTCCACACCCACAACACAGAAACGGTCAATACACAGCAGTCTTTATACGCCATGTTTTCCAATGATTTCTGACAAGCTGTATCAAATGATGGACCGTTGAACACTGTCCGTAAAAAGTTCCATTTATTATTTTTTAAAAATTTCAACCTAGTATAACGCATTTGAAACTTTTTCTAACCATATACTGAAGCTAGTGATGTCACTTCAGGTTTTTGCCTTTTTACACACATACATTACTAGATTTCATCATTCAAAATGCATATACAGATAGATATATAAATGCATTCGCTGCATGGAAGGTAAACCAAACTATTTCGAGCAAAATACTACTTTACTTTTGATTATGTCAAATGAGCTGACTAAAAAAGAAATGATTGTTGTGTTTTTTGTGTGTGTGTGTGTGTCTTTTTTGACGGTGGCTTTTGATGGTGGCACAAAATCAGGTTGGTTTAGATCAGTTTTAACTCATTCCAAGTGCTAACGTCTTTCGCTATGATGAACAAGAAAACATTTTTCTTCTAAGTGGTCAAAGATTGTCTCGTCAAGACATGGCTGCAATAAATTCTACTGAAATGGAGATTCATAGATTGTCCAAATATTTGGAGTGTAGATAAAAGTTTCTCCAGCTGAACAACGCAAGTGATTCCGCGCCATTATCTGAGGAGTCTGTCTTTATTATAGCGCGCATGCGTGTTCAGTCAGATTATTTTGTTGAGGCCAAGATGTAGATAAGAGAGTTCTAACAAAGTAGAAGTAACTGAAGTAAATCAAGCGACGAACAACTCCCACTTTGCTTCAGCATTATGTATTTTAGGCTGACACGTCACTTTGTTACTATGCAATAGAAGACGCATACATATGCCATAGTAAGTCATTTCGATCAGAGATGCCCAAGAGAACAACAGCAGAGAAGGGGAAAAAACGCCCATTTAATGCGCTCATAGGGACTGAGGAAATGTTGATATACTGTTGTTTATACAATTTTCTGTCAGCTGTCGGTCTCCCTCAACAAGTGACATGTTTCTGAGAAAAATCGACAAAAATATATGTATCGGACTCAAAGTGTGACAAAACTAAATGACATGTGGAGAAGTGTAAAGATTGGACAAAAAGCTTTAATAAACTTCTACTTTCCTCGGCACCGCCTCGCTTGATACACTTCCTGAAACAAGGTTTCTTTTGAAGACAAAGTGAAATGCGTACATACATACATAAACCCCAAATAAGGAGGAAATATTTTTAGCTAATATCTTTTGCCTCAGTGAGTAACACTGAGAATCTGCCTGATTCATGGAAGTTTCTCTCTGCTCATTTATCAAAATCGGTAGTCCCATGTTAACATAAGCATACAGATGCAACGATTTTATTGTCTGTGTCAGGGCGTCTTGTGTGGCAGTAATAATGCCACTTATTTAAATCTCGTCCTTGACATGTATTCTCAAAATTTATTTATTGCTGGCATTTGTATAGGTTGACCCGTTTCTCTTCCATACAAACAGAACCAAAATTCTTCATGGCGTTAAATTTATAGAAGAAAAAGGTACATATTGATAGAAAGCATTCAGAAACAAACCATAGTGGGACCTGCATTGTGTTGCATTTATAATGATAAAAGATTTAATCAATTTGTTAAGGATATATAGACATGGGCCTGGTGAAATTATAATACTTATCTACAGGTGTTTTGGAAAATTATTATTATTATGGGTGAGATAAACTCTAACTATCGATATCTCTTGTTAACATCTACGCATTGACCTGTGACCTGACCCGGGACATATATATAAGCAACTATTGCATAAAGAGGTGGTGGACCCCCTTGGGAGTGGACTGTGGGAACGGCCCGAGTGCTGGTCCTTGACACTAAGGAACGGCTCGAACAGTGGTATTGTGAGGTGGGAAAGCTTTGTAAAACAATGAGTGCGTGGCACAGATTACAGCCTCGGTTCGACCCAAAGCTAATGATAAGGTGTATTGTCCCAGCACCCCTCTTACAATCTATCTCTTTTGACGCCCGCTTTTGGGGTGGTGTTATTTATTGGCCTGCCCCAAGGCGATGGTCTGGGCATTCCCTCTTACACTGCAGACGACTGACTGAAGGGTGGAGCCTGGAGGCGCGCGCGGGCGGTCGGGCTAAGAATCCCTCGCCAAACTCCGTCATTTAACCTGATAATATGTTACCGGAAAAGCGCTGTGATAAATATACCCAATTTTAGAGCATGCGCTTGATAATTCGCCTCTCCAAGCTGAGCCGTTAGCCAGTTCGCGGTGAACACGATCATTGCCATTGTACCTTTATGACAATAGAAACGCAACGCGCCAATCAGGCAAATGGTTACACCAGGCTCGAATTACACCTTGGGACTCGGTTCTATTATTCCCATTCAGGGCAAGCTTTTGCTGCTCTTTTCCCTGTTCCAGAAACTAAAAACGTAAACAATAGCCTATAAACACAATGTATAACTTTCCGAAAGGCAATTTGTTGTTGTGTTTGAATCGGGCGGTGTTCTTGGGTTGATTTTTGTTAACTAGGACTTATCGTATCAATCCTGCAAATACTGTAGCTCTACCCGGCTACAATAGTCCTTATCGAGTTATTCGCACCGATTTACCCCTAATATTGCCCGTGTATATGTGGTAAGGACATAGTGACTTCGGTCGGACTGTCTTAGAAAAAAACCTCCTTCATTCCAGAGTGCTGTAGATGTCACCATCGAGACGACTTATACCATCTCCACAATCACCGATCAACCGGACTGTATACGAATAGGGCCTTTAGATCTCTGTTTGCCCAGCTCAAACACAACTGATTATTCGACATTCTGTGTCCACACGGCAAAGTTTACAAATACAACTCGTGCGTCCCTCCCGCCAAGCCAGAAACGCTGGTATGGCGTCGAGGGCTCGTTCAACGGCTCGAGTTATCCAAGAAACGAAAAGTGGTCTGGTAGCGAAGAGGAGACGAGTGTAATTTAAAACTTTCATATTAAGACGGACTGCCCTCGACGTGTTCCCCT